>NC_134484.1:148809711-149109711 GCF_040206685.1 Ascaphus truei | reverse complement strand
GATCTGTGGACAGTCCACCTGCCGGTGGCCTTGTTCTCCGCAGGCGGAACATGGAGAGGGTTCCCTCACAGGAGGGGGCCGTGGATAGCACTCCGCTGAACCGGATACTGGATACCAGGCATCTGGTGGGTCTTGTGGGTGACGTCCTAGGAAGTTCCTCTCATTTTGCATCGAGCCGACATCAGGAAGGAGATGGGGGTCTCGGCGGGGACCAGCATATGGACTCCGCCCTTGCTGGAATGACTGCTATTTCCGTTGGACTTGGCGGTTGCGCATGGACGGACCGTAGGTTCCCCGTTGATCAGACCTTCCTCTTTGGGCATCCGCAGGTGCCGGTGGAGTCGGACCTGTCGGGTCTAGGACACTCGCCTGTTCCTCAGCCCCAAGGAAGTTCTCCACGAGTCGGACCACCAAAGCTAGGGTTTCAGCCACTTGGAGTTTTACCCACGAGCGTGCGGAAGGGGGTATTATTTGTAGGAATTGTTCCATAACCACCTGCTCAAGAATTGCCTCCTTATTGCACTCCTCGGGTTGTATCCAGCGTGTACACAAGTCCAATAATCGCTGAGCGAGGACCCGGGGTCTCATCTTAGCGGTGTACTTCATGTTCCAGAACTACTGCCGGTAGGTCTCTGGGGTCAGACCTAAGCGATCCAGTATGGCGGCTTTCACTTGTCGGTAGTACATTGCCTGATCTTCAGGGAGGCCCTGATATGAGGCCTGTGCTTCTCCTATGAGTAACGGGGCCAAAGCAGCTGAGCCCTGAACTTCGGCAACCCGTTCAAATGTCAGTAAAAGAGCCTCTGGATCCTCGTTCGGAGCCATTTTCCTCAGGAGTATCGGGGGGTTATTTGCAAGTTCTCGACTGGCAGACCCCTGGAATTGGGTCAGCAGCTTGGCCATCCGCGCATCCTGTGCTTTCTGCTGCTGGGTTAGGAGCTGGGTTTGCTGCTGCAGTAGTAGTTGGGCCTGCTTCTGCATTAACTGTCCCTGCTGTCTGATCTGCTCGCATAGAAACTCTTTAAAAAATTCTTCCATTTTTCTCATTCTTGTGAGTGTGTGTGTGGCCCTTTAACTGCAGGGGCCTTTCAAAGTCCCGGCACTTCTTGACACCATATGTTGCAGGGTACATGCAACTACACACGCGGGTTCTTTGGATAAGGCTTATTTATTCGAGCTTTAAGACATACAGCACACCAAAAACAAAGAGCTTCTCATCAGCAAACAAAAGAAAAACAGCTTTTACTTCAGCAGAAAAACATAATATCTTCTTTTTAGCAGACAGAGTAAAATAGGTTCTCTTTAGCAGACAAAACAAAAATAAGGCAGCTACTCTGTTGTATGCAAGAGACAGACAGTTCATCACACAAGTACTTTGCAACACAGACCTTACATCAGTAATCTCTTCAGCACTTTCAGTCCTATCTCCTCACCAACCAGGCATGTGTGCGCATCCTGGGGTTTTTAACACACCTTGATTAGGCAGCTGGGATTCAACTAATTGCCATGAGCTTCCCAGCTGAAGTTAACCTATTCACTGCTGCACTGCAGACTAAACATATGTCTGCCAGGCATATAGCTTGTGGCTTTTATTTACCCTGTCACAGGTGCCCTGTGACTGTGGTCTGTACTACTAGAGAGCCCTTCCATAGGATCCTCGGGTGTCTCTGTTACTATTTCTGATCTCTCGTCAGCTCCACTGGCTCACCGGCCAATGGAGTAGTCTCTATTTCGAGATCATCATCCCCCATTTGCGGAATAGGCAGGAGATGATTTCGGTGCCAGACCTTTACTCGGCCATCCGTGTCTCTTATATGATAGACCGGGAGGCCAGGCACCTGCGATTTTACTTCAAATATTCTGTCTCGCCAACAGTCGCTAGCTTGTGTTTGCTGGGGATCCCAAGGTTGCGGAGGTGAACGACGTCTCCAGGACGAATTTCCTGATGGCGGACCTTATGGTCGTAGCGACTTTTATTACTGGCATTCAGATGAGCTCCATTAGGTGGTAGACTCATTGCAGGCTTACTTGGAGCCGCTGTACGTACTTGAATTGCGTCCTGTTGGTAGATATACTCAGACGTATATCTACAGGAAGCAGTGCTTCTCGCCCAAACATTAGAAAGTATGGAGTGTATCCCATAGACTTGTGGCGGGTGCAGTTATAGGCGTGCACCAAGGACATCACGTGCTTACTTCACTCATTCTTCTGCGAACCTTTTAGGGTGCCGAGCATGTCGAGGAGTGTCTGGTTGAACCTCTCCGGCAGAGAATCTCCCTCGGGAGGGTATGGTTAGTTCGGGACTTAGTGATATTTAGCAATTTCAGTAACTCTTGGATGAGGTTATTTTCAAAGTACAAATGTAGGTGATTGGGTATTCCATAATGTATAAAGTACCGCTCCCACAGAATCTTCGCCATCATGATGGTCTTCAGGTCTTAGGTGGGGAAGGCCTGGGCATAGCGAGTGAAATGGTCTGTGATCACTAGTACGTTGCCGATGCTGCAGGCATCTGATACATAGAAAGTCCATGCATACGAGGTCCAGGGCACCCAAGCTCTTCAGATGAGCCATTGGAGTGACTCTGGTAGGGAGTATGTTTCGTTGGATGCACCGTGAGCATCGGCGGCAATGGTGTTCTACGAACTCTCTCATCTGAGGCCAGAAGAACCGGTCGCGTATTAACCCGACGGTCTTATCCACTCCAAGATGCCTATGGTTATTGTGTAGCGATCGAAGAACCATATGCGGTAGGTTCCTTGTTAGAACTAGTTGCCTTCTATCCGGGTGGATGAAATACCCGATAGAGTAAACCCTTGTCGATTTCATATTTGTCAATATCAAGCATTAGTATTGCGACTGTGTCGCTGGGAGAACATTTCACTAATGAGGTTTTGTCCTGCTGGATGGCCTGGCAGCTAGTTCCAGCCATTGGATCCCGTATCTGGTACTGCACCAGATCTTTCCAGGCAATGAATTTGCCCGGGGTGATATTAATTCCTTCTGGGTGGCAATAGGCGGCCGGGATAGCCTTGGATTGACATCCCAATTAATCTGCGACCCTCAGTTCTAAGAAGGCACTTATTCTTCCACAATAGCTGCGGTCAAGAACATAGTCCGCACCCCTGGTTCAGGGATTTCTTCCAAAAGGTCATCATCTGGGATGGTACTCAGTCCCGTTCTTCTGGATATAGCATCGGCTCTGATGTTCAGGAGCACGGGTTTGTATTTCAGCGTTAACTGGTAGTTCGAGAGAGCTGCCAGCCATCTGTGACCTGTGGCGTCCTGTTTGGTAGACGTCAATATGTACGTCAACGGATTGTTGTCCATACGCACTTCGAAGGTGATGCCATACAGATAATCATGGAGTTTGTCCACAATTGCCCACTTGAGAGCAAGGAATTCCAACTTGTGGATAGGATAATTATGCTCGCTGGGGGTACAGCTGTGATTGACATAGGCTATGGGCCAGAGACCCGCCTAGGCCGTTGAAGCTCGCATCCACATGAAGGATGATGTAGGGCTGCTCGGGATCAGCGGAAGTGAGAACGGTGCCTTTTCACAGCAGATCATCAAATGGCAGTCACGCAGAAGTGGATTTCCGCCCCGTATCCTCGGGGTACATCTTGAGAAGGTTGTTGAGGACCTTCGCTTTGCTCGAATATCCCTCCACAAAGCGGCAATAGTAACCGCAGAATCCTAAGAAGGAGTGAAGCTCCATTACGTTTTCGGGTCTTGGCCAGTTCACCATAGATTCGACTTTGGCGGGGTCGGTAGCTATCACATCCGCGGACACTAGGTCACTGATGTGCGGCAGAACTGGCATTTTTTCAAGGACAGCTTCAAGCCTTCCTTGTCCAGACGATTCATCACTTTCTGTAGCTGTTCTTTGTGTTCCACCAGAGTTTTGCCAAAGACGATGATGTCGTCCAGGTAGACTAAGCACTCCTGTGGGTTCATGTCGCCGATGGTCTTCACCATCAAATGCTGGAACATTGCCGGTGCACCACAAATGCCTTGGAGCATGCAGGTGAACTGGTAGAAGCCCAGGGGACATACAAATGCTGTCTTCTCTTGCTTTTCTGCACTCATTGGTACCTGGTAGTACCCAGATCTCAGGTCCAGTACACGGAACCACTGGCTTCCTGACAGTGTGTTGAGAATTTCTTCAATCCGCAGAAGAGTATACTGGTCGGGTACGGTGCCGTTGTTCAAGGTCCAATAGTCGACACACAAACGGACCAACCCATTCTTCTTCTGGACCACCATGATCGTTGATGCATAGGGACTATGGGATTTTGTCACAATGCCCACCGCCTCCCTTTCTTGTAGGACATAGCTCACGTCCTCCACATCTCTGGGAGCGATGTGACGGGCATGGTCCTGAAAGGGCATGGTATTAGTTAGCCGGATGGTCTGCAGGGTGTTTCGGCTAAACCCCATATCCATTTCACTGGTGTAAAACATGTCCCGGTGTTTTTCCAATATGGCCATTAGCTGACCCCTTCACTCGGTGGACAGTGTTGATTCCCCAAAGTCGAATGCCAGTCCAGCTGGTTGATCTTGCACTGTCGCAGTATTCACTTGACGGCCATCATCTTGACAGGGGTGACTGGGTATATCCTACCCAACCGCTGTCCTTGGTCGAGGGCATGGAGTAAGGAGAGATGTTTTGGATACACACCTTTATCTTCCTGATCAGTGAGAACTTCAATTCTCGTACCTCCGGCACAAGCTTGTAGCCGCGGTAGGCATCTTCCTCTGGCGTACTCTCTAGAGAGAACAGATGATCGGCCTCGTCTCGGCCCGGATAGCAGCATGCATCGTACATGATCTTCCCCCCGGTGGAATCTCGGTCAACACATTGGTGTGGTTGAATAGGTCCCCATATACTTCCTGGGCCGAGACCTTATAGCACTCTTCCTTCAGAATCGGATGGATCCGAAGCGACAACAGGGTTTGTTTGCCAGTTTCCTGTAGGTAGGCTTGGATCACTGCTCGCACCACAATGGTGTTGGTCCCCAAGATGATGGGAGAGCATGGATGTTCGTGGGGCTTTGGGAATATCAAAGCCTCCACATCTATAATGTGAGACTTGCCAGTGTTCAGCTGTTGTATCTCTATTCATACATTTATCATGCCATCAATGTGGTAATCCTCATTGCTGAGTCTCCACAACTTCATCTTGTCCGCCGACTGTAAGGGCAGGTGTTTAAGATGTAGGTCATAGAAGGGGTGGTATACAATAGTCACTTGAGACTCGCCAAGTCCAGCAAAGATGATGCGTAGATGCCTTCTACCAGAATCCTTATGATAGTGGCCGGTCCCACTCGACTGCAGGCTTCGGGTTTGGGTGCTTCATCGGTGATAGGCATTGGGGCTCCCTCCGATGGTGGGAGGGGGAAGTATCTGCGGTGGCGCCGTGAGGGTCATGACCTTAGGGATGTGCTTCTTGGGCTTTGGACATTCCTTGGAGAATTATCCCCCTTGACCGCAGTTGTAGCAGCGGTAAGTGCTATCCTTGCCAGCACTGGATAAAGCGCTAATCTCCTAGGTGGTGGTGAGATCTGTCGGTACTGCCTCTGGGGAGTAGGATCTTCAGATTTCACTTTGCCACAGGTCTTCTCTCCTGGAGTCTTTGGAACCAATGCTCTTTTAGTATCTTCTTTGAGGGGCTCCTTAGACTTCTAAGGACAGTGGAAGTGTAGTTGCACCTCTTGTTTTGTTATATGGCCCATCAACTCTAGGCATCCAGGGGGTGTCGCAGCCCGAGGGGCTCCTCGCATCTTGAGAGCCACCGGATGTGATGATAGGGATCGCTTCATGAGTTGTTAAAATCGGAACTCGTTTACTACCGTGGCGGGGATAATTTTCTTGGAGAGCAATCCCCATAAGGACATCTGCAAGTGGCGTGTAAATGCGGACAGTTCTTCTTCCTCTTTCTGGCGAAGAGCACGGAATTGGGCCAGGAGTTCATCCTCACTTTCCTTGGCAGTATAGGCCTGAGTGAGGAGTTAAACTAGCTCTTGGGCAGTGGCTTCTCCCTCAGTCTCACGATGCATTTGGACCAGTTGAGTGGCTGGGGGAAGTAGACATTCGATTATTCGTTGTCGCTTTACGGCCTCGAAGCAGGATCCTTTGTTGGGCACATGTAGGGTGTAAAAAAAATATAGAAGAAAGCGCAAAACCCTCATAGTGTAGTAAATAAAATAGAAAGTTTTATTAAAAAGAGTAAAATATGCACGTACAGAATAAAAGATAACAATGGGCATGTAGGTATAATAACCAGTTTATAACAGATGCTCCCATGGCTGCTGCACTGCATCTTTAGTGCCTCGTCGTATTCCTTCAAAGGCTATGATTTGCCAGAGATTTTCACCTCCACACTCCTGGACAGCTGTGGTAAGTGGAGGGTATTAACCAGAGGTTGCCTTCCCCATTAGTTGTATTCTCCCTACTGATCTCCACACCCATTGGCAGATACTCCGTCTGGGTACTGCTCCGTCGAGGGGAGGAAAAAGGAATCCCGCACACTGTTAAGCTGTCAGGTCACCTCATATGGTAAGGGGCTCCTCGACTCATCTCTGCATCCGATCACCAGATACTCCGTCCGAGTACTGCTCCATCGAGGAGAGGGAGGGGGAATCCCTCTGAAACACCAAGTGGTGTATAGCACGTCACAGTCTACAGCTGTTCAAAGCCATGATTGCAGGAAAAAAACAGCTTGTTCTAAGCGTTCTCACACCCCAAACACAGTGGAGGAAGCGGCAAACTAATGGCTAGCTGTTTAAAGTTGTAAGTCCTGGAAAGTCTAGAAAAGGCTCAACTGAGCTTGAAGTGCCTAATGTCTGTCAGATCACCTCATATGATAAAGAATACGCATGGATACGTGCACAAATTTGGCATGTTAATTTTTAAACATTTTGATATGTTCAGCGAGTGGAGCCAAAAAGGGAATAATGATGTCAATAGGACCAAGGCGGGCGTTCTGTGAATTTAAGGATAATTATTATTATTAAAAAACAAATTAGTGAATACTAGGATGGCAGCCTGAGGACAATATAACAAGTCTATCCAATGACTTGTAATAATGATAGAACTAACAAAAGAACAGAAAGTCCTTTGCGCAGTTATTGATTAAGAATACCAGTCCTGGCACAAGCTGTAGTCAGTCCAGGTGTATAATCTCTGATAAAGCGCGATCTCCTCCAAAAGCAGTACTTCTATGAATAAACAGAAAAAAAGAAGACCATTGTGCAGTAACTTCTAACTTGAGTCCCAGGACACTTCACAAAGAAATGCCTACTTACAGGAGATTAATAGATTAAGTAACTTGATTGGTATCTTTATCTTCATCATGATCTTGTGTGCACACTGGCTCCCTGTATCCCACGAAGTCTCCAGATCAGTAAATACCCATATACAAAGAATAAAAGTACATAGAGTAGTACCAGGGATAACAATTTATTAAAAATACAAAGAACGATAAAACACTCACATTGTGATCAGTCTTGGCGTGTAGCTTAAGAATGCCATCCGCAGCTTGAGTGTTTGGGATGTAGGGCAATCAGCTGGGTTTGGTTCCACACCCTCCTCTCTACCTTCGCGGCCACGACTGGAGTGTGTTCCTCTTCAGATGTCATCACCACCACTGCATGGATCTCCCTCACTCTGCTCGTAAACGGACATAGTAGGCTGCACCCGGCGCATTTCATGACAGTAATCGTCTCTTCGTCAGGTACTTATGCGACATTAAAGAGTTGTGTGTTTTGCCTTTCCTGGGATGCTGGGACCAGGAGCTTTCTGTGAGATTCAGGGTAGGTTTGACAGAGAAACTTCTTTCAGATTGAGTCTATTTAGCGGGTTTCCAAAGAGTTACTGGAGACCCCAAAAATGTACCCCGGTTTCAGGTTAGATTCCTGGCTACATTGAAGCGCAGTGCTCCGGTTAAAACCCTACCATGAAAAGCATTCTTGCAACTCACTGCCAAGATCCCTGCTGCAGCATTGTCCAGACAAGGTAAGTGGGTATGAAGGGGTTAAAAGATATCTGCAGGTAAACACGGAGTCCCCAGTATAGCAGAGGTACCCAAATATATGCCCAGGTACCCTATAACCCAGGAACCATATAGGGGTTCAGGGGTGCTTCAGCTAGGTGATAAGGCTGAGCATGTTTGCAGTGTGTACAAGTTTTAAAAGTAATGTTTCTAATGTGTGCCAAGCATGAGGCTAGTGAGGGTAGGTGAATTATACCCTCACTCCATCCCTGACACCAGAACAAAGACTAATGGCCAATCAGAATTACACAGCGGGGTCCCTGCTTCTGAATGGGAATCCCGCTGTATTAGTCCTACCGGGCTAAATAAGTCTTGATGAGACGCGCAGTGAGAGTACACAAAATCAGTCACACCCTCTGCGCATCTCTAACAGGCGATCGCACATCTTTTATTTTATTTTAATAACATAGAAGTTAAGCACGGGGTCTCCGGAACTGAACCGCATTAATTTCAGCACCACAGACCCCTAGTTCCCAATTTACAGGCCAGTATGGGGTGCCGGTATCTCCGCCATGTTTAAATTCTCCTACATCACATGACCAGATCATTTAAACAATGCAGAGAGATCCCGGCACCCTGGTATCTTTTTTTTTTTTTATATCAATGGGTTTAATAGCAAATATTTGTTTTTATTTAATTGCAATATGATGGTTTTTTTGTGTGGATGTTTATCGTGGGGTTGCCCATTCATTGCCATTGTAGTAATCCATAACCAGACTGTGAGCATAATTTACCATAGTGAGAATCAATGGGTAGAGGGGTGGGGGATGGGGTGTAGCTACCCTGGGGAGGGTAGCTAAGCCTCCCAGGTGGGTAGCGGTAGTTGGGGTTAACTCTTTAATTAGCATTGTGGTTAAAACCTGCTAGGGTGTTACAGGCCAGTATTTATTTATTTTTATTTTTATTTTACTGTTGGTGCACAAGTGGAGGACTAGAATGATGAGGATGGCCTTCATCCTAGCATGGGTAAGTACAACTTTTATATTCTATATGCTGGCATCTGAAATGGGTAATAATGTCATTAGTCATTTGGCTACTAGTGCTTTTGCCCATTTGTGTGTTAGGTTATGGGGTTGGTTGGGGAAAGGAGTAGAGGGGCTGGGTGATGGGGGTAGTTGCCCTGGGGCAGGTGGTTAGGCCTCCTGAGAGGGTTACAGGTGGGTTTAACCCCTTAATTGCCGTAGCGTTTACAACCCCTAAGGTAATTAAGAGGTAACCCATCTAGCAACTCTCCCGGGGGTCTTAACCACCATCCCCGGGAAAACTACCGTACACGTTTCACCAACCTTATTAAAAAATCAGTAACCCCTTAATTACCTTAGCGGTAGTAATCGCTAAGGTAATTAAGCGGTTACTGGTGTTTTAATGCTTGGGCATCGGCCCTTACATGCTCAGTCAGAGGGGGACACCTTCATCCTTGCAGGGGTCAGTAAAACATTTATTCATTTAATAAGTTATGTATTTTACTATATGCATTTTACTGTATTTCAATGGGAAAAGTGGTGGTAGCCATATTTGGCTACTAGGGTATTTACCCATTTGTTTGTGGGGGGTTTGTTGGGGTAGAGGGGGTAGGTGAAGGGGGTAGTTGCTCTGGGGACATTAGTTAGGCCTCTCGTGTGGGTAGTGGGAGGGGTTAACCCCATTCATTACCTTAATTGTAGTAACCACTAAGGTATTGAAGGGGTAACCCCTCCTGCAACCTTCCCGGTAGGCCTAACCACCCACACTGGGGCAACTACTCCCTTCACCCACCACCTCTAACCCCAACAAACCAGGTTGTTTTGTTTAAGAAAAAAGACCTAAAGCGCACAGGAGAGATAAAGACAAAAACAGAACATAGTGTAATCTGTATGATAAAGAAAAAATGTCCTGCTGTATAAATCTTCACTTACAAGATAAAAGTTTAAAGCAGGCAGAAATTATGATCTTATCTTGTTGTTTTCTTAAAAGGGGTCCACTCTGCTGGGCTCAGCTGGGCTCAGCAAGGCTCCTCTTTTGGATTATAACCGCTGTGCTCAACCAGGAAAGGGTCTCCTCACACTGAACTGCTAGGCTCAGCTCAGTTTTTGTCTTTATCTCTCCTGTACACTTTGGTCTTTTTTCTTTTTCATATTGACTTTTCTCTCCGGGTGAGAGGGAGAGATGTATTATTTTAGGTATTGTATTATCCCCTTGTTTTGGTGTTTGTCAAATTGCACAGTTCTGTACCTTTACAATAGTTTTATTAAACCTCTTCATTACCATAGTGGCCAGCCGCTAAGGTAATGAAGCTGCTTTTATTTTATTTTAATTACATAGTATTGAAGCAGGAGGTTTCCGGAGCTTAACTGCATTTATTTCAGCCACGGGAACCCCTGCTTCCCAAGATACAGGCCCTGGTATGGGTGCCAGTATCGCTCTGCAGGTTCAATTCACTGCGCCTCTAATACAGCTTGATGCAGGATTGGTGTAGGATTCACAAAGCGGGAGTCCCATTCAGAAGCAGGGCACTCAGCTGTGTTAAACCTGATAGGCCATTAGGTAGATAAGGGAATAAACCCCTAAAGTGGTGCTTCAAATTGGTGTCGGTATTGAGGACTGTTTAATCCTCAGTGTAGCAGTGGTAGGGCAGATTTGCCATGTTTTGGAGGTGATAGAGCAGAGCAGCGGAGTGAGTACCCCTATATAGAAAATAATAACTTCTTTTGGGCACAATAAGGCACAATCTGGATAGCCGTATAGGAAAAATGATCTCTAACCTGACCGGAGTGCTTCTCCCATCCGGCGGTTCCTTCTGTGGCGGATCACGTGTTCCCAGCGGGTCCTCGAGCAGGGAGTGCAGGGACTCGTGTAGCTGGCTCGTGTAGTGCCTGATGGCTGTCCGTTCCAAAGGAGGGGGCCTCACCGCTGCTCTCTTGGAGCGTGCGTCCGTCCCAGAGCAAGTGAGTAGGAGGAGGGGAGAGACAAGGACATTGGAGCATAGCAAAAAGACAGGCTGGCGGCAGTGACTGCGTGCAAAAGCTTTATTCCGGCAACATTGCCATTAAAAACAGGACAGGTTCTCTGACGCGTTTCGTCTAAGAGACTTTTTCAAAGAGTGCTATACTGCAGTCAGGGATGTTCCCTAAATACCCACAGACACCCACGTGATCAATTTGAAATCCCCGCCCCTGGCCGGTAATTTACAGGCCACTGGATAATTATCTAAATAAGAAGGGCGCTGCCCATCAAATCCAATGGAGGGGAGTTTTAACCATATGGTTCCTGAATACATTATGGGAAACTAATACTGTAAGGGTAGCAGGTTTATCCTCTGGCTGCCATAGCAAACTGATATGTGGAGAACATAACACAACATGACATTTAATCTTATTTAAAATATATACATATTAATATACATTAATAGGTAATGCATCATCTGATAATATTAAGCATATTAGAATGACCATTTAGCTTGTAAGAGATTATCCTAGAGAGGTAGATGTACTTAATTCACCTATTTATGCATAAAAATAATAAAAACCAAAAAACATGTTTAAGACATGTCACAAATCTAAACATTAAAAAATAAAATAAGAACAGCCACACAGAGAGAATATATAAATTGTCACATAATCCTAGTTGAAAGTTCAGGCAGCAGACAATGAGGGATACATAAAAGACTGACACTATTGCATTCTATTTTGCATTCTATTTTGTATCGTAGCAACAGACCACCCAATAATTTTGGGCATAACCTCATATTATTGTGATACAGAAGATTATATTAGTACATCCAAAGTTATAACAGTAATCTTGAAGCCTCTAAAAACAATAAAGGCAAGAAAGCAAAAGAGCAGCAGAACAACGGCAGAGAAATAACATAAGTACCGGTCTTGTATTCAAACACCTAATATATAATTTTCAGTTTTTAGTTTCAATATTTCAAATTTTAGTATTTTAGTATTTTAGTAGACCCTAGGTACATCAGCCAGGGGACAAACAGTTCACCAGCCCATATATACATATATCTCTCTCTATTCAGCAAACAGTTGACTGTGATACACAGGGCTAACAGTCTATAAAAAATGGGACAGCTCCCAATCCACATTTAGACCTTGTGGGTGGAGACTGTCCGTACAAAAGATCCATGACATCTCTTTTTGGTTCAATATCTTAAGTCTATTACCACCCCTTATCATATTAGGGACGTGTTCAAGTCCCAAAAAGGAAAAGCCATGTAGGCCACCTTGTCGACAGGAGGAAAAGTGTCGAGAGACCGGGTGCAACAAGTCCTTTTTCATAATTAGCCGTACATGTTCCTGTATTCTCGTTTTTAGCGCTCTAATTGTACGGCCAATATAGGTCTTGTTGCATCCGCATTTAATCATGTAGACTACATGACTACTGTTGCAGTTGATGAACGTATGTATGGGTTTTTTAATCTTTGGTTTAAGACAATCAATTACCTTAGTTGGTCTAGCATACTGGCACACATTACACCGTCCACATGGGAAGAACCCTTTAGGTATATTACTAATTTTTTTCACACTTTGGGATGAAAAGAGACTGGGTGACAAATAAGATGATAAAGGTTTTGCTCTACGAAAGACCAATTTGGGCCTTTCCTTTGTGATGTTTCCTAGGTCACAGTCTAGTTTAAGTGTTTCCCAGTGTCTGGCTATAATGAACCTAATGTCGTTTGATTGACGGCTCTGTCTGGTAATAAACATGGGTGCATTTTGGGTGCGATCTCCCTTTTTCCCTTTTGTTCGTGACAGAAGCTCTTCCCTTGACATTGCTTTAACTATAGTAAATGTTTTCACTAGATCCTCTTCAGGATTACCCTCTGTCCTTGAATATGTTAATCATTAGATTTGCCTGGTTGATGAAATTTTCATCGGTTGAAAACAACCACTCTTTTTGCTGTGCTCCAATGTCCTTGTCTCTCCCCTCCTGATAGGCCATTAGTCTGGTTGCAGGGATTCCGTGAACACATTAGACCAGGACCAATCCTGTGGTGGAATCTGCGCCAACTTCGGGACCAACCATCGTGCTACAGTACATTTATACGTCTTTTTTCAACCTCATTTACTATGTAACTATATAACATTATTTATATATATTATGAGGGAAATTAGAAGCTAAAAAATGTGTTTAATCCATATAAACTGTACATATTTATACATTTTCCTCCATCTATGCATTTCCTAAAGACTAATTAAATTATTTCCGCATGTTTATATACCCATATTTTCCAAATCTTTTTTACTTTTGTCAAATGTATTTTAATTATTGTGTAACGGTTGTACCCCCACCCAATCTCATATTGGCCCCATGTGAGGATACTGTCCCATATTACATGTCATGTCGTGTGGTGCACCTGCTGGCTCATAGGACTCCTGAGTCTCCCGCTTGATGGTACTGGGGAATTCACCAGGACTGGCTCGTGAGGTAGTGCTGAGATCTACTCACAGTTGGTACAGCGCCTCCATCTCTTCCAGGTCCCCACGGCAGCAGGGAGGAATCTCTGGAAGAGAACCCCTGGGTGCAGCTTCTTCCTGATTAACTCCAGTCTCAGGCAAGAAGGTTCAGGCAGACTGCCCCTCATAGTGGCCGGTCTCTAGCCACACATGCTCAAAGTTGCCCACCTAAAGGAAGTCCCTGAATACCACTCCTTGTCAGGGCCCTAGAAGCTATCCTTGCTCTTCCCTTACTCTTATAGAGTAAGGGGAATAGTCTGCCCACCACTCCCCTAATGGAGGGCCACAATCCTTGCCAGAGCCCTGGCAATGTGTTGGGTCAGACAGTCACACTGCAACTGACAGTGCACAGACAGAACAGAGCTCACTTTAGGAAGTGATGCGTAATATATAGCTCCAGTAGGCACCACCCCTGTGTCACTGTCAGTGGACACAGAGCATGCTGTCACTTCCTTTGCTACATATTACACCTCACAGGGGGTGAGGGCAAACCTCATGATTACTCCTGGCAAAGCTGCCCTCTTAACAGGGTTTACTGCACAGGAGGAGGGAGGCATGTAACCCCAAAATTACACAGGGCTACAATTGTTAAAATGCATAAAGAGTAAGGTAAAAAAAAAACTCCACTATCTTAATAAATTTCAACGAGCAATCAGTTTTCACAATTCTAAATAAAATTTAGCATAGTTTTTGAGCAATACATCAATGTTTTCACCTTGATCTGAATCATCTCCTAATCTAGAAAAAAATCTGTAATGTTGAGCACATTTAAATATTTTACTAAAACATATATCTTTGAATATGATAGATACAACTATGTGATTTGTATCTGGGAATTCACCCTAATGCCTTTTATTGTAATTTAAAAACAAACAATGTATATCTTTATTCTCTTGTGCTTCAAGTTAATTTGCTAAATATTTGCACACATTCACATTTGCACCATCTGTAGTTTTGGTGAAAACAGTAACATACACAAAGAAAGAAACACATTGATTTTGTGCTTATAATTTACCCTAAAAAGTCCTCACCTGCCTAAATTAACGTGATATATCTTAATGGTAGACATGGGCAGTGGTCCTGGTATTTTGGAATTTGTTTTACAGGTTTTGTTTTTGCCTGAAGTTTATTTCTTTAGTTTAAAATTTTAAGAAATATTAGCATTTGAGCTAATTTTAAAAAAAAATATATGCAATTTTGAGCTGGTTTTTGCCTCCTAATCCTCACTATATACTGTAGATGCTGCTGATCATTAGAATGATAATCTGCAGTGATATTGGCTTCCCAGAGATGTATGAACAGTATGTTGTATGCGTTTGTACATGTTGATACATGTTGGTTTATGGAGAGTACTGTATGTGTGTGCACATATGTACATATTTTTCACACTCAATTACACATAGAAAATCTAATATCCTAAGGCAGGGGTGAGCAAACTTTTTATGCCGAGCCCCCCTTTTCATCCATGAAATTTTTCGGGCCCCCCCTGCCTAATGTAATCAAAATCACGTGGAAAAAAAACTTTATTAAACGGTATACAATGTAAATACAAATACGTCTAAATACTTACATATTTCAACATTTTTAAAACAGTTAAACATTACAATTTAAGTATGTTTAAAAACAAAAACCAATCATATTAAAATAACAGCAAAAAGAACAGCAAAAAAAGGAGGGCAATGTAGTATTGCTGCTTTAATGAGATGGATGAGCCTGAGCGCCGGCAGTAAGGACATCCATCCTTGGTGATATTCCAGAGACTGCTACTCTGAGCTCTGGTTCCACATCCAGACGGGAACGATTTTTGCTTTTTAAAGTAACTAATTTGGAGAAAGTAGCTTCACACAGGTAAGTTGATGGAAAAGGCAAGAGCACGTCAATAGCCTTAGCAGAAATATCAGGATATTCTCTCTTCATGGTGACCCAAAAACTTGTAAGGCTTTTCTTTTTGAATTCTATTTTTAATGTGGAGTCGTTTGATAACTCTATCAACTTTTCTTGATCAGTAAGTGGTAGGTGGGTGCTTCCTACATCGGTGTCAAAAGGATTCCCAATCCAGTGAAGCTCCCCTGTTTGCAAGTCCCGGAACCTCTCAGAGAGATTCTGGTGGAGATTTTCAAGGTGTGTTTTTATAACAGAATCAATCTCTCTTGGATTAGCATTAGAGGCTTCTATGAATTCGCTGAGACATTGAAACATTTCGCAAGATCCTGCTTCATATTTATGCTTCCACAGTGTGAGCTTTTGTAAAAAAGTTGAAATTTTATCACCCATTGATAAAATATTGCTATTTTTTCCTTGTAGAGATGAATTCAAGTCATTCATTTTTTCAAAAATATCGCTGAGGTAACACAAAATTTGCAGCCATCTTTCGTTGCAGAATTTTGCAGCCAAGGTGGGGTTGTGATCTGAAAGATAAAGTTGGAGTTCATCCTTGAGCTCAAAGACTCGGCGAAGAATCTTTCCTCGTGATAACCATCTAACTTCGGTATGCAAAAGGAGGCTGTCATATTGTGAGCCCATTTCATTACAGAAAATGGAAAATAACCTGCTCTGTAAAGGTCGAGCTTTAATAAAATTCACTATTTTTATTGCATCGTTAAGAACTTCATTAGCTTCGGGCTCAAGCTTTTTTGCAGCAAGAGCTTCACGATGTATCATGCAATGTGTGAATTTCACATGAGGTGCGATGCTTAGCACCTTTGCTCTGAAACCCTTCTTATGTCCCATCATTGCAGCCGCACCATCTGTACACACACCAACACAATTATGCCACAGCAGATCATTGGCCTTAAAAAATTCTTCCACAACACTGAAGATATCTTCTCCCGTAGTGTGTCCTTCAAGTGATTTGCAGAACAACATTTCTTCTAGGATTTCACCTTCATAACAATATCGCACAAATACGAGTAGCTGTGCCATGTTACCAATATCAGTGCTTTCATCCAGTTGGATTGCAAATTTAACACTTTGCTGAATTTGCATTAATAGTTGTATTTCAATGTTCTTAGATAAATCTATAATGCGCCTCTTTACTGTGTCACGAGATAACGGTATGGATTTTAAGGCTTCAGCATATTTGCTACCATGCATAATTTCACACATCTTTATTGCAGCCGGAAGCACTAATGTTTCACCAATATTATATGGCTTCATTGTCCGTGCAATGAGTTCAGACACTACGTACGATGCCCTCTGAGCCTTTGATGATACTGTCACATATTTATTCATGACACTTGCACTTGCCTTCTGCGATTCTTCATGCCGCTTAAAAAAGGCAATATCTTTATCTTTGTATTCTGGATGCTTGGTAACCAAGTGGCGTGTGAGTTTATTTGGTTTCATACTGTCGTTGGCCAAGATCTCAGAACATAATACACACTGTGGTCATTGCTCATGATTAACCATTGTCCAAGAAAATCCAAGTTTAAGATATTCATCTTTATATTTTCTTCTTTTGCTACTTAAAGATTCCATTTGCACATTTGGACTTTCTGTTGTTTTAGTATTTTCAGCAATGTTGTGCAACTTTTGTACTTTTTTGGATGGACCATCATCTGATGAGGTAGCAGTTGTAGCATTTACAGCAGCCTTTAAAAGCCACTTATCCATGTTCAGGGAGAAAATATATTTAACTAACAGTACCAAAAGTTTTACTCATCCGGAGCCGCAGATGATGCTTCAATTAGATCAGGTGATTAAGGCCGTGGCTATATAAAGAGAAAAAACTGATATAGCCCAACACTGTATGATATCATATGTGACAATCACACGCAGATTCTCCTCATCCCCTTCTCATCTCTCACCCCTTTTTTATTTACGTCAATAGACATGCTGCAAATGGATTCTTTAATATTGTTTAAATTCTTAATGCTTACTTATAATAATAGTTTGTTCCTGTATAGTGCTACTAATTTTACATAGCGCTTTACAGAGACATTTTGCAGATACAGTCCCTGCCCCATAGAGTTTACAATCTATATTTTTGTGCCTGAGACACAGGGAAATAAAGTGACTTGCCCAAGGTCAAAAGGAGCCAACACCGGGAATTGAACCAGGTTCCCCTGTTCCAAACTCAGTGCCAGAGTCAGTGTCTCACTAAGCCGCTCCTTGTCCCAGAGTTAAGGCCATTAATTATTATCCCCCATTGACTGTAAAGTTCCTGTAGAACTGCAAGGTTATAGCAACCCAGAAGACAGTAGGACAGGGATGGGAGAACCATGAATGCACTAAAATCTCCAAGGGACACCGAGTAATGTTTTATTAACTCATTAAATGCAACAGCTGAACTTTGGACCTGTCAGACTACAGCTAATGAAATCAGGTGACCTCCTGTGTATAAAGGCTCTGGATGAAGACTGAACACTTCCCCTGAACCCTGCACCATGCTCCTCAGGAACTGACACTCAGGATTATTAATGCATCAGGTGACCCTAGAAAGCAGTAACATGGCTTGGGTCGGCTCATTTTATCTAAGGCTGGGATTATGGTGCCAGCGTCGCTGCATGAACGTGCTTGTGTGCGTGCGCCCGGAAACCACTCTGCTGTATTTTCATATGGGAGCTACCCCCGTGCCTGCGCGCCTACAAGTGGAGAGGCGCGTTGGCGCAGTAGCGTTTTGAAAAGATAAATTGTGTATTTTCAGGCATCTGCCGTGTGACGCAACGCACAAGCTGGTTCAGCCAATGAGGGTGAATCAGCTTCGTGACACTTCCGCCATGCGTCTACAATCTCCTGAATCAAAGTTTACAAATCACATGGGCTGCAGGAGTGCGCACGGCGGCGTGAACGTTTGCACGTGGCCGCGCAAGGACCATATTTGGGGGGTGGGGGGGCATTTATCACTCCTTTGCTACCTCCCTTCCCTCTCCCCTCTTTTATTCCTTCCCCTCCCTTTTTTCCTTCACACATTTGCTTTCCCTGGTGTCATCCACTACTACCTATCTTTATTAGGCCTCGGCCAGGGTGGCGCTGAGCGGGCGGGTATGCTCACGCTCGGCGCTTAGCTGCTTGAAGAGCAAGCAAATTTCATTTTGCTGCTCGCAAGCGTGCCTGGCCGATTCGTGTCCGGCTAGCTGCGCGCTCATCTGGGGGCACAGCAACGATGTCACGGAGCTGGTTCGCCCTCATTGGGCGAACCGCTCACGTGACGCGCTTGCGAGCAGCAAAATCAAGTTTGCTATGCAAGCTGTTAAGCGCCGAGCAGGCGCAGGAGCTCGCTCGCGCTGGCCACCGTGGCCAGCGTAAGTACGCCCACCCGCTCAGCGCCACCCTGGTCGAGGACTAATGTATTATTTATTTATTTTTGTTTTTAATGTTGTGATTTTACTTTCTGTTAATTATTTTATTACATTTATAGTTTCACTGACAGTGCAGCCTACCTGTCAGCTGTGCCAGGAATCAGATAGCAGCCAGCAGAGGAGTCTTACTGACAATGCAGCCAACTGTGTCAGTAATCGGGTCACAGCCAGCAGAGGAGAGCAGGTCCAGAGCGCTTAGCAGACACCAGGAGGTGATGTCAGAGTGCTGGGGCGTGCTCCTCCTCCTGGCCTCTTAGGAACCACTGGCAGCCGCCGTACCTCCGCAGACCTTGTTGTCCGCGAACTCGTGCGCGCGCGCTATCATGTGTGCCTGCCCGGACACCGGCACTGGTGCACTCGCCTGCACACAGGCACGGCTACCCCCGCCTGCCTACACACCCGCACGGCGCCCCCCACCCGCCCGCACACAGGCACGGTCACCTCCGCCAGCCTGCAAACCTACACGGCCGCCTGCACACACACACAACGTTGCCCGGCGCCTGCGCCCCCCCTCAATAATCTTGCGCCCCCCCGGGGGGGCGCGCCCCATAGTTTGCGCACCGCTGTCCTAAGGTACATTCTTTGCAGTCTAAACCCAACAGCTCCACAGCCAAAAAAGGAATATTATTAGGTCCAAAATGTACAGGCACTACAGATATGGCATTTTTCTCTATTTATTGGTGCAGCCTACACCAGTTCTAGTGTTGTGTTGCCTGCTGGCACCCCTGAGCATCCCTATTGTGAGATGGCACTGCATGCCACCACCTGTGAGGATACTACAACATTCTAAATGTTGCCTACTTCATCAATCTCTTAAAACTCCAGCAGCATTCATTTTTGTTGTTAAAATCCAAGGACAAAAAAACACAAACAACTTATTATTGCTTTTTGGAATGCACAAATAGAATCCAGCTCACAGAAACCAATGCTGGTTACATTATTTTCTGGAATTGAAAGTGTTCAGGGGAACAGTAGGAGAATGGCATTTGCTATATGCACATCACGTATTTCCAAGCTGCAGAACATATTTCTTGGAATAAATGAATAACAAAAAAATTGACCCTAGAAAGGAAGTCCAGAAAAAAAGATGGCACTCAAGGATATTCAGGCTGTATGCAAAAATATTACTATTAAATATGAACTATTTATTAAAGCAAAATGAAGCAGCCCGCACAAACACATAAAGCCATTACAAATACTGAGATAATTGACAAGTAGATCCCCACTATTAATACTAAATGAACACACAATATAGATGGATACCATAGAGCCATGCATCCTGAGGGATGGGCACAATGACCCACTCAGGAGATATTAATAAGTGTACCCGGGTACATAAATAATAACTTGCACAGAAGGGCAAATGGATAGCAATTAGAAATTCAGCGCTTGTGCTGCAGATGTGTAGTTTGCTGGAAGCACTAACCCCCTTGCAGCATAAATGTGGAGCATCTCCCCAACTAACTCCGAAAGCAAGGTTACCCCTGGAACAGGGGACAGCTTGTAAAAACAAGAAAAGAAAGCACACAATGCGCACCAGGGATTAGAATAAGTAAAAAAATATATATATTTATTAAAACAAAAAGAAAAAGGAGCATCGACTGAGGGGATCCAACCCCACCTCAGTATACACACACACACTTAATCAGAATAAACATTAGGAAAGTGTTACGTAAACACTGCAGTGTACTCAAAATGGATCCCATTTTGGGACCAAAATTAAAATCACAGCCAGGTATTGTATACAAATGAGCACCCAATCTGAAGAGTCTATTGGCTCCTAGCCAAGTTGTCAAAAAGAATAAGATTTCTGGTGATATAAAAACACGTTTAGGAGTTATAGGAACATACAAATGTGGCAAATGCAAAGCATATAATAATGTCACCACAGATAAATCTATTACGTCTTTTGCAACTAATCAAACATATAAGATCAAGAGTTTTATAAATTGTTTAGCTACGCATGTTGTTGCATCACTATTATCAAAAGGTTACGGGCACTGCACCGCATCACTTAGAGGTTAATTAGTTGCGCATGGTTTATTTATTTTTTCTAGCATGTTGTCTATGCCTTGCAGTGTAGTTGCAATATGCAGTATATTGGCAAGACAAAGAGACCTTTCAAAACATGCATGCTAGAACATCTGAGAAATGTTAAAAACATACCTAAAACTGTAGCGAAAAGTATGCCTTTAACTCCTTTACTTAAGCACTTTAAAGAAATTCATAATAGTGATCCTAGCTGTATAAAATTCAAGGGATTGGAATGTGTTCCTTATAATATCAGACAAGGAAACAGAGATCTTAATTTGTTGAAAAAAGAACAATATTGGATTTTTACATTCTGATTAAGGTATCTGACTGGTTTTAATGACTTAATAGAACTTAACCCATTTTTAAGATGAAATATGTATTACGATCATGGTTTTGTTCTGTGGTGTATTCTGTATTTTTATTATTTATTTATTTTTTACTGTTCATTGTCTATTTCACTTTATGTGTCCTACGATATCTGTATATTAATACAATGCATATTTTGAATATACCAGGCTCCGATTCACAGCTCGGCTGTTGATTGGTGGACAGTTATGTAAATACGCGAGTGACCCTGTGCGTAACCTCCTGACGAAGCACGTAGTGTGAAACACGTAGAGGATACGACAGGTCACTCTGCGCGTATGCTGTTAGGCTGAGGCGGCGCTTGCAGGAAATTTGTGCGGTGGTAACATCTCTGCGGTGGCGTGGTCCAGACCCCTTTACGCTCACCAGCGGGACCCGTTCGGCACTTCAGTGTAAGTTTCCGCCTCCCCCTTTCAGATTTAGGCATATGTTCAGCCTTGCTACTAGCATTCATCTGGGTCATTATCATCCACGATTTTGAGCATTTATGTCTTTTTATTTATTTATTCATTTGGAATTATAGTGTTTAGATCTAGTCTAAATAGATAGATCTACTTATGATTTTGTGTGGGTAATTCTGCATTGTTTATTCTGACTAAGTGTGTGTGTGTACAGTATACTGAGGTGGGGTTGGATCCCCTCAGTCGATGCTCCTTTTTCTTTTTGTTTTAATAAATATATATATTTTTTACTTATTCTAATCCCTGATGCGCATTGTGTGCTTTCTTTTCAAATGGATAGCAGCACATAAAAACAAATATATCTGTTAGCAAAAAATAAGACAAAGAATGTAAGGCTTTTTAGTCAAAAAAATAACACCTAACTGTATCAGGAATGCACAAACTTGCATATAAGAAGTTGGTATGTCCAAGATATGTATAAGTGATGGCGGGGTAAAATAATGATACAATGCCAGTACCACTAACCACAAAATGCAGACACCCCTCCTCGGGGTTTGTGAATTAAAATTTAACTAATATGGGAGAATAATAATTATAATGTTTAGGGCTAAATGGAAAATGACATTGAACCGCTGTTCTTTGGAGTTGATTTGTTGGATTATTGAGCATGATCAAATTGTCAAGACTCAACTACTGCATTAACCCCTTCATACCTTCCATTATCTTCTTCCCGTATTCACCCGATTGACATGTACAATCCATCCATACAGTAGGAGACCGGCAGTATTCCTTATTTTCACAGGACTCAACTACTGAGTTCTGTTTCCTTGTCTGCAGCCTTAGCAAACAGCTCTGCTTATGCAAAACATGTCTCCCTCCGCCTATAAGAATCCCCGTTTTACTCTACTCTGGGCTTCTCAACAACCTTTCTAGCTGGACCTTGTTTGCTGCCTTGTTTTCGGTCCTGTTCACAGCCCTGTTTCCTGCCCTGTTTGCTGCCCTGTTTTCTGTCCTGAATTCAGACCTGGTTCCCGTCCTGACTATGGAACCATCTTGCTGTTTGTTCCTCACCTGTCTACGGATCCTCCTTGCTGTTTTTCCTGTCCTGTCTATAGACCCACATTGCTGTTGTTCCTGTCTTGTCAATGGATCCACCTTCCTGCTGTTCCTGTCCTATGTACGGGTCCATGTCGCTATTACCCTCGCCCTGTTCTGTGAACCATCCTACTATCTTTTGGTAAGAAATTAGACAAGTTTGAACACAGCATTATGGAAAATAAAATAATATGTTTTCCAGGGATTCAATGGACTTTGCTCGCAATCATGTTTACCATTGGAGAACAGCAGATGCATAAAGAGGTAACCTGAGATCATTTGTCAATCAACAATTGATCCTGACTCTTCAGACACTAATATGGATAGAGAAATTCTCATAAAGAAGGCAGTATTTTTAGGGAGTGGTTGGATGCAACTTGGTATTACAAGCACAGAAGGAAACAGACCAGATGAGGATGGACAAGGTCTCAGGTGGCGCTCATCTCAGCTACAGGTGAGCCTATCATCTGCATAGAGATAAGAGGCATATGCAAGGATTGCTGAGGGGATCACATCGCCTCTGAGTCCAGACCAGCGATTTCAGGATTAATTATTATCTCTCCCTTGGACATTCAGCTGCATAGATAAGACTGTTAATTCCATACTAAATCTTTATGTATATGTTTATGTGTGGTTTTTTTTTATTAAGGAGGCTGTTATACCATAGTAGAATCCTTATTCATTTTTATTGGTGTTTTTTTTTTTTTTTCCCTACATTTACCAAAATGACTGAGCTATTAGATTTCACCACTAGTTTTTTATCCAGTTTGGATAATAGAAATAACAGAGGTGCTTTATTGGGACAAATGTTTTGTGAGAATATTAATCTAGAAGATGTCACGGTAGATTTACCGTCAAAGATTTTTGCTCTGACTAAATTATTAGAGCAGGAAACTAAAGCGTTTTGGGAGCTTGTATCATTTGAGGAATACCTGAAACAAAAAAGGGTTCCTAGAGGCCTAAGATTGCTACTCAAACCCACCTATGGCAATGACAATCCAGCCTTTCTAGCTATTTGGGAGGAGATCCTTGAGATAAGTTCAATAAACCTCATTAAACTCCTTATGGGAGAGAGGAAAAAAGAACTACAGGAACTCTCTGTTAAAATTGACAAAGTCAAATTGGACATTATCGGTTTACCAACACTAGAAGGGTTGCCCAAATTAGTTGAAGATATGGTGGGAAAATTGAGAAAACATGAGAAAGGCATAATGATAAGGAAAAATAAAAAGTTCCTTAGAGATAAGGTTGACTATTTGGAAAATAGGCAAAAGGACTGGAAAGACAAAAAGTCAGATCAAGTTGTCAAAACAGACAGAAATGTCTGTGAACAGATTCCACAGAAATCTGCAAGTTTAGAACAATCCAAAAAAGAGGTCCAAAAAATTAATAATAAACCTATGTCAGCGGGTGCAATACCTAAAACCCCCCAAAATTTGAAGAAATCTCATTCTGTAGAGAATATTCAAAGATCTAACAAAGATCTACATAGACCAGTAAATGAAAATATCAAAAGAGATCACTTTAATAATAGACCCTCTAATCAACATAAATATAGAGAGAGGAGTCAAAGTGACAACTGGTCAATGGTAGGCAAAAATGGTAAATCCAAGGATGTAAAACATAAATATAAACATCAAAGGAAAAACCAATATGCCAGTAGAGGGGACAAAAGTATTGCATTTGAATTACCAGTTTCAAATAAGTTTCATCAATTAAAAGATAGAGCTGACGGTAATGAAAGTGATATAAATGAAGATAATAATGATTGTTTTTTTCAGAAATCGATCAAAAACAAGCCCAACAGACCAAGTTGGGACCTTGACAATCCCCCCTCAAAACCCCTGCAAAAAATGAATCGAAAAAGGGGTTACTCAGACGAGGTAAGAGAGGAGGGAGAAAGCCCTCCCCCAAAGAGGGGATCCCTGAGCCATTGACACTAACCAGTAATGGGATCTTTAACTTATCTTCATTAATTATAGATAAAGATCTCTTTCAAGTGCTTAAGGGCTTTACGTTTGCCCCTTCTAGAGAATCAAATGAATTTGATCTCTATATTGATCTTCAAAAATATTTAAGAAAAATGACTTTACAGCGTCATTATAGTAGCAATAAGGTTACATCAGATCAAATTTCTCACAATGAGGCAATTGATATTACAGTTGATCAGATGGCTATTATTGAAGATCTAGAAGCACTACTGAAAGAAAGTGACCCTGACTTTGTCAACTTTGGAAGTTACACACATACTGGTTTCAAACCAAATTCTGTATTTTTCCCATATGCCTCAAGAGGACACAATATAGAATTATTTGGAAAACTGGTTGAACAGGATTTCAGAGATATGTGTAAGAAAAAACAACTAGGATTATATTCCAATTTAACTTGGGATGAACAAAAAAGTATTAAACAACTAAAGTCCAATCCTGACATTGTATTAAGGTCAGCTGATAAGGGAGGCGGAATAGTCCTCTTGAATACTGAGGACTATTTTAAGGAAGCTCATCGCCTTTTACAGGACCCGATCTCATATGTCACATTAAAGAGGGACCCCACAAAGGAATTTTTGAGTCTCATTAAAACGCATTTGTATGGAGCTCTGGAACTTGGTATTATTTCTAAGTTGGAATATCAATATTTGTTCACGGAAACTCCCACTGTTCCAGTATTTTATTAAATCCCCAAGATACACAAATCTCTCACTTCCCCACCCGGACGTCCCATTATTTCCGGGATTAATTCCCTCACTTCTAATTTATCCACCTATATTGATTTTTTTCTACAACCAATGGTCACTTCACTACCATCTCACCTTAAAGATACCACTATGGTTTTACAATTGTTTGATGGTTTTGTTTGGGAAGATAATTATAGATTAGCCACATTAGATGTTCAATCACTATACACCAGTATTCCTCACAAAAAAAGGGGTAGAAGCAATTAGACACTTTTTATTGACCCCACAAACACTTCCCATTACACAGGTTGAATTCATTTTATCTTCAATTGAGTTCATCCTCAGTCACAATTATTTTTTGTTTGATTCCCTCTATTTTATGCAAATCTTGGGGACGGCGATGGGCACAACATTTGCCCCGTCATTCGCCAATTTGTATATGGGACAGTGGGAGTCTCTGGTGATCTTTAGATGTACTCCTCCGCAGCTTAAGCTGTGGAGGAGATACATCGATGATATTATTATTGTGTGGGAGGGGACAGAAGATTCCTATCTTGAGTTCGTCACGAATCTGAACAATAATGATTTTAATTTAAAATTTAGTGGTGAAAATAGCTCTGTAAGTATTCATTATCTCGATTTAGAGATTTACATTGAGGCCAAAACTGTACATACTAAAACGCATTTTAAGGCTACAAATGTAAATTCATATTTAGACCCATTTAGTTGTCACGATAAGAGATGGGTCCAAAATATTCCCTTTAATCAATTTCTCAGGTTAAAGAGAAATTATTCTAAGGCTGTGGATTATGAAGAACAATCTTTCTTTTTAAAGAAAAGATTCCTAGACAAAGAATATGATAGCGATTTAGTAAACTCTTCGCTCAAAAAACTAGAAAGGATTCCTAGGAAATCTTTGATGAAATATCATCATAAAAAAAGTGAGAAGAGACAAAATCAAATCCCAGCATTTATTACTCAATTTAGTGATACCCATTACAATGTTAGAAAAATTCTGCAAAAACATTGGGGGATATTAAAAGCTGATCCCATTTTGGGTCCCCAACTAAAGTCCAAACCAGGGATAGTGTTCAAACGAGCACCTAACCTTAAACACATTCTGGCTCCAAGTCAAGTCTCCAGAGAGTCCATCGTATCTGGAGATATTAAAACTCGCCTAGGAGTTAAAGGCATGTACAAATGCGGAAAGTGTAAAGCGTGTAACCATATCTGTCAAGGGAAAACAGTTACATCAGGAGTTACTAACAAGGTCTACAATATTACAAGTTTCATTAATTGTCAGACAACGCATGTGGTCTATGCCTTACAGTGTAGCTGTAATTTACAGTACATTGGTAAGACAAAAAGACCGTTTAAAATGCGCATGTTAGAGCACCTGAGAAATGTTAAAAACATACCAAAAATAATAGCAAAGGGTATGCCATTAACTCCGCTTTTGAAACACTTTAAAGAAGTGCATAATAGTGAACCTGGTTGTATTAAATTTAAGGGACTTGAAAGTGTATCACTAGGTAGTAGACAGGGAAATAGAGATAATCATTTATTGAAACGGGAGCAATTTTGGATTTATGAGATGCATACTAGACATCCCTATGGTTTCAATGAACTAATTGAATTGACTCCTTTTTTAAGATAAGGTATTCCGTTTTTAATAAAAGGAATTTATTAACATTTATTTGCATTAACATTTATGTATGTTTTTATATTTATTTGTTTTTATTTAATCATTTGTTCTTTTTTCTTTTATTTATATACAGGTTTCAGCATGATTTGTTTACATAGTATATCATTTATGTTGTTAGAGGTCTTTTTCCTGTATTTTTTCATAGGGGTGAGTGCAATGATTAATTTATAATTGCACACATCCCCCACATGAGTTGTCATACACCCTGTTGCCTAGTAACCTTATTTCAAGGTGTTTTAATCAGTGTAGCAATTAGGCAAAGTAAGGGTGTTTCTCTGAGGGGGCTGGTTTATTCAATCAGTTGCCGCCTATATATACGCGCGGATGAAGCTGTACGTGACCTCCTGATGAAGTACTTGGTACGAAACGCGTAGAGGTCACGACAGGTCATCCTGCGCGTGTTTGCTGGTAAGTTGAGACGGAGCCTGCAGGAGACAGCAGCGTTTTTTTCCATCTCCGCGGTGCTGAGATCCGGATCCTGTGCAGCCACCGCGAGTCTGCTGACTGTCTCAGTGTGACTGTCTGTTTCCCCTTGCCAGTGCCCAACCTTATGGCGGTTTCTATACAAATCTGTTGATAGGTTGTTTTCATGTTTGTTTTTTTCTTTCATGTGTTTTTATATAAATTTTACTGTATTTGTATACTGTGCAGCTTAGGGTTTAGTCACCATCAGGTGTTCTCCTTGGTTGTACTTAGCCGTCCAGCTGCACAGCTGTTCTGAGGTGGGGTTGGATCCCCTCAGAGTTTGTGTGTATTTTTAATAAATTACCTTCCACTAATCCCCGGTGCGCATTTGTGCATTTTTTATTATCTTGTATTTCAGGGTGCCCTCCCCCCTTTTTAAGGGGGGTTCACCTAGATTTGAGAGTTTCTAGGGAGACGCTTTATGTACATGCTGCAAAGGGATCATCCACACCATCATACAGCACGAGCGCTGAATATCCTGTTTTTTCTACCTTTAATTATTATCAATTTTTCCCACCATTCTTTGACTGAGTTACAAAGGTCTTTACTCACAAGAGGTTTATCATTTGCCCCCAACCCTTTATTTGACAAATTTTCATGTGTTAAAGATCTATTTATCTTATACAGAAAGTTACTTTTAAATATTTTTTTTCCTCAAGAGAGGAGTTGACCAGGGTAGATTCTAACACTTTTCAAGATATGTTGACACTGCTATAGGATAATTAAGGAATTGATGATAATGAACAGTTATTCACACAGTTTAAACCTAAATCCACCTTTACTCCACCATTTCACATAAATCCAGCAATAGAAGTGTTCCTCAAAATGGTGAGGAGGGATTTTGTTCAGATGCCTTATTGTAGATCTTTCTCTAATAATCTTTTGATTGTGGAATGTTAAGCCATAAACTATTTAGGGAATTTGATGATGTGCTGTTTAAACCATCTGATAAAGGTGCAAAGGTGGTACTGTGGCCAAAATAAATATATCTCTATATATCTCAATGAGATGAAACATCAATTTTCGAATCCTTTGAATTATAAGAGATTATATGATGACCCTACTTTGCATTTTAAAATATAATTGAATGGCCATATTATTTGTGCTTTCAAAGGGGGTATGTAACAGTGCTCATCTCCGATAGGCAGCGGACCCGCAGAGCTAAGTTAGGGGTATATTATCACTGACTGCAGCGGCCACGTAAGAACAAGTTCTGACAAAACCCAGGACTGGAACCATTACAGTCTATAAGTACCAAAAACACTGGTGGCATGACCTAATATACTAACTTTGTATATCTTGCCTAAAGTTCACATGGAAGGCCTAATCTCCTCCTGGACATCTCATTGTCTCAGGGATTCTGTGGATTTGTGACCCCCCCTTACATGCTCCACTCTGATGGACAGAAGTAAGGTGGTGACTCATGGCCTGTGTAAGCCTATCAGGGGTAGGTATAGACCACGAGCCCACCCCTTCTGGTTCCTGATGGGAGGCAGTGCCAAATTTAGTCAGTCCTGCTCTGGAGGATTAAGAGAGCAGTAGAGCGGTGAGTCTCTCCCATCCGGGATGAGTGTGCTCACCCCCAGCCCTTGGGGCTGGGGGAACATCTGATTGAAACCCAGCAGATACGCTGTACTATTTGGGGCAAGCATCATCCAGAGGCCTGGAGCCTCTGTGACCCTACACCACTGTATGAAGAACATCTGCAGTGATTGTCAGAATAAAGACCCTTATTCCTCATACTCCTGTCTAACTGTCAGTCCATGGGCAGGAGGGAAGAAGTATGCAATAGTGGGGACTGATCTCCGAACACCCTGGAGCCCACTATTGCTGGAGGCACCCTGAGAAGAATCTCAGGGAAAAAGAACCTAAGCCTGTCCTGATCTCCATACCACTGCAGATAATCTCAGCTCTCCTGGCCCAAACAAGTACTCGCACCACAACCTATATATAGTTCTTTTACCCCCCCTCCTAAGTAAGATTGGGATGGGTCTGCTTCTCCAGCTACTTCACTAGGTGTTGGGCTGTACCTCTTGGTAAACAGGAGGGCTGAGCGCTCCACAATGGTGTGGAAGGAACAGGACAGGATCATAGGGTTACCTTAGTTGTTCTTCATCGGTGCCGCGCCTCCAGTCAGCATGGATCCTCTGTGATGGCAGGGGATGGCCCATACTGACACCTCTTCTTCTTTCATTAGCAGACAGTGAATCACACTCCTTTGTATTTTCATGGTCTTTATTGCATCAGAGCAGACATATACAGCAGATGTATTCCTTTTCCCAGCTTCCTTCAGGACAGTGCCCTGGTTCAGGCTTGAGGCCCAGATCAGGCCTGTTGGATCCCTCCCCACCTCCTTATGAGGTGAAGGGCTGATGTTGCTTCCTCCATAGAGGGAGGAGAAAGACAGGAACTCTCAGAGAGACTCTCAAAGAGATAGGGACCCAGACTTTAGGAAAGTGCCAGTATTTATAACCTGAGGTTGGTGATTGTAACCCTGCCCCTTAACAGAGCAGGTTGAATACTCATTGGTCATCACATACTACAGATGAACCAATTAGTATCCTTCCTTCAGGCTGACACACTCTGGCTGTTGCTAAGGCCCTTCATTGGTTACATCTAATGTAGCCAAGGCTGCTAAACACACATAGGGCCTAAAAGAAGGAATTAACCCCTCCACTGCCTGCACCTAACAAGACTTACAATGGAAAGGTCCAGGAGAAGAAGTAGCGGCCGGAGGCTAGGTTTCATATATATACACACACAGGCCTCGACAAACCCACTCGCCCCCTCGCCCCCTCGCTGGGTTGAGTGGATTTTGGCAGCTGGCAAGACAGTCTCTTCTCCCCTGTCTGTATTTACATCTCATCTTCCATAACTATATTTACTTCCTGGTCTGAGCCATGTGCCATGAGTGGCAGGAGCCTGCAGCCAATCCCAACCCCTCTGTGGTTGGCCAAACCTCCACCCTTGGCCCAAACACAGTGCCATGTAACCAACAGTCTTTGCCCCCAGTAGTGACGTTCACCCAATCACGAAGTGGGAGGAGGGACCGACAGCAAGTGTAAAATTATGTGCAGGAGAGAAACACAGGGCACAGACTCGGCAAAAGCCTTAAATGTGGGAAGTCGTGTAGGGGATAGCAATAAGTCCTATTTACTTCAGATAAAAGTACAACTTGCTGTCCTTCACTTCCCTGTTAAATATTTATTGGCATTCTTAAATTAAACATTTGAATTGAGTGGTGTGCAGGCAGTTTGTGTAAATTGTCCTCGTCTGTGCTGCTTGGGGCTCAGCAGTCCCCTGCCTTTTAAAATCGCTTCACAGCACAGAGAGGACTTTAATGATGTCTCTGTTTATATGGACAATGTCTCAGCCTTACCCCACATACAGAAACCATTACCAAAAAATTCTGCTGGTGAACAACCAAGTTAAATATTAAGTAAATTGAGCCAGTTGGTCATCCTGTGGAATACCCTATTTATATATTTGTATCTGTGTCCCATTTATTTTATTGTTAAGCCGAAGGACCGATTTTAGATTATCCAACCATTCCTGTATTATTCATTCTTATTGTTAGGGACTTTTTACAGTTACATTGCTTCCCTATTGGTATTTTACCTTCTAATGCTGACATACTCAGCATAACATACAATTACCACTGCATAGCAAGTGTATGATATTAGGGGGCTTCCTTTTCTCAGCCTAGTTTCCAACTTTGGAGATTATATAGGGCTTTGGAATTTGTTTATATATACGCCCCCTTCCCCTAGTGCACCCTGCATTTATACTAGATTATAGGAGGCTGAGAGGGTTTTATCTATTTTGTGTTAATCTTCCTCCCCTATTTATTTTTGGGCAAGGCTGGTATGTCTTTCTACCCCACAAAGAGAATACTCTTTTCCAGAGAGGTACTTGCAACACAACATGGGTCTATGCTCTATGGACAAAAGAGAGAAAGGAGTATCTGGAGTGGCAGCATAAATATCAATAAAGATATGGAGTCCCAGGTCACAGTGAATGCTTTATTCTTGCATACGGAGTAGACAGACAGTGTCCATATTCTCCCTCATATGCATTTCACGCTGCAAGGACGCTTTCTTAAGGAGTTTATGCAGTCAGTATCAGGATCTGTGTGAAAAGCTTTGGGTCTTGGGGACATGAACCAAGATACACAATGGGAGCCCCATAACAAGTTATAGCGAAGTGCAACTTGTCACACATTACATTTTTGTATGACTGTTAGTATTTGCCGTTCACCTTTCTTCCATTTGATACAAACTTGGCAGAAGTTTTTTTTTTTAATCATCAGTGAAATGCAAACCAATGGTTGCTACAAAAGCACAATTTGGCACAACCCATTATAATATGTGCGAAAAGTAGCCTCTCCCCAACTCTATCCCAAATCGTGAGGGTAGCACACACGCTTAGCATGATATAGTGACACTAAGGCCTGGGTCCCGCTGCATCAGTTTCCTACATCTGATGCAGCATTTTAGATGTGTGCCACTACAGATGTGGCAGATTGTTTTGGGAAAATAAAATGGGAAAAGAATGTTGCCAATAGATGCAGAATTTTTCTTATTACGAACTTATTACATTTTTGTTTGGGCAAGTAGCTTTTTGGGTAATTTGTCAAGGTGTGTGTGTGTGTGTATACATATATATGTTTTTCTTTTTATATATATATATATATATATATATATATATATATATATATATATATATATATATATATGTTTCTCTATTTTTATATATATATATATATATATATATATATATATATATATATATGTTTCTCTATTTATATATATATATATATATATATATATATATATATATATATATATAAATGTTTCTCTATTTATATATTATATATATATATATATATATATATATATATATATATATATATATATATATATATATATATATATATATGTATATATGTTTCTCTATTTATATATATATATAAGATATCTGTGCTTGGTGCAACATCTTGCCACATTTGATCAGAGCTGCAGCAATTTGGTATAGTTTGTGAAGGGCGCTGTCTTTAATACTGTTATATAAATATATATATATATATAATATATATATATATAAATAGAGAAACATATATATATATATATATATATATATATATATATATATATATATTTATATAACAGTATTAAAGACAGCGCCCTTCACACACTACACCCAAATTGCTGCAGCTCTGATCAAATGTGGCAAGATGTTGCACCAAGCACAGATATCTAGTTTATAGGTTAGACATATAAATATGTATATGGCAGGAAACAATTGAATAACAATAGTATTATATGTATTGCCTAAACAATATTAAAAAAACAAAAAAGTGTGCATACATGAAATTTAAAAAAAAAATTTAAAAAAAAATTAAAAAATATTAAAAAATGAGAAAAAATACAAAATGACACTGGTGTGTCGTGTGGACTAAAGTACAAAAAAATATATAAATTAGAAAAAATGGCATATGTAAAAAACAGCATATATAAAAAACCATATGATGAAATTGCCAAAAATAACTAAAAATACAGAAAATACTTAAGTCCATATGAGTCCATGGATAAGATGATAACAAAAGTCCAGGCTGCTTCTTCTTGGGCTCACCAACCTCCCAAAGTACCTATTAGAAAAAAAAGAAGAGAAAAAGCGCTTTTTTCTAATATATATATATATATATATATATACTCCTTAGTACATCCAACATACATGTTGTGCTTAAACTTGTTTACATATACCTCTATGTTCTGTTCTTTCTATATGAATTGGAAGTGAATACATTTCACTTTTTTGCAAAAAGGAGTGTCTGTCCCTTTTTTTTCTTTTGATGTATCTTTTTGGACAGTATGCACCCTTCCTTTACCCTTATTTTTTATTTTGTTTTGTGCGTGCCCTGTTTCTGATTTTATATATAAACAGTAGTGTCCTTACTGGTGTGTTCTGATGCTGGTGAGTACCAGTGAGGTATAAAAGGAGGCCGGAGATCTCAGCAGTGGTATAGGGAGTGCATCAGGAAAGGCTAGATGGATGGTTCCTCATCAGTGGCAGTGCCTTCAGCCCCAGAGGATCCTAGTGTGGTCAGGATGGACTTCAGGGGCACTTCTTCTTTGGGTGATCATTTCAAATAGTACACCAGATTAGGTATAACTGGGATTTATTGGTACAGCATGATGAGACACAGGATATAATCCCCAAATGCAATACCCAGACTTGAGGCCTTGAATAATCCCTTCTTGGTTAACCTTACCCCCTTGTGGGGCAAGGCCTCAGCCTAATCCTCTTTAGGAGAGACTCACTGTTGCCTCCTCATAGCATGGAGGACAGCCCAGAACTACTGTTACACTCAAACCTCTAGAGGAACCCCCCCCTTCCCAGGGGAGTGGCTTGTAAGCCGGCCTCCTATACTCATAGGCCCCCCTTACAATAACAGTCTATTCCTGAACTTTATTAATAATACACACATAACAATATAACAGGCCCTGCATAATCTATTCCCAACACTGCCAACTCTTTACAGGCACTTACAGAGTTAGAGTGGCCAGGGAATCAGTAGTCAAAGGGGGACTTGGCTATATCCTCCATCTGGTTTTAAAACTCCCTCCCGACCCCACAGTCGGGCATAAAATCCACCACATAGTTATACAATTGAATGCAAAATGCAATAAATATTTCCACAAGTCATACAGTATGTTAGGATCATCAGTAATAGTGGGCAGGGTCAGGCTTATGCACCAGGTTCCCTGCGCTATCTGTCACTGTCACAGAATAGCAGCGCTTGCCATTCTCTGCAACATAGTGTACCATCTCAAGATGTACATTGCAGCCGACATGCCAGGTACTATTATTTATTTATTTATTTATAAAATATTTTACCAGGAAGTAATACATTGAGAGTTACCTCTCGTTTTCAAGTATGTCCTATTTACAGTAGGTAAGCAACTCGCTCTTCCCGATAGTGTGTATTACTGCCAACTTGCTGCAATCACATGGTCTATGATGGCTATGTGTGCACTCACTCAGCCGTGCACATTAAATCCTCTGGAAGGTACAGTAGGGGTAATAATAGCCTTTCAGTCTAATCCATTGGACCAGCACCCTATCAGCGTGACTACACTTAGTGAGGCTATGCCCACAGGTCTGACCTGGTAATACCCAGTATATGGGTCCTAACCACAGAGGCTCACTAGCTGAGTTCTCTCCCTCTGGTTTAGAGAAAAGGCATTCCGCCATCTTAGCGCAGCGCTCTTGCATGATTTCTGACTCCTGCTCAGCAGAAATGTGACCTTTCTACCACCAATGATCAATTTGGGACCCCCGTTCCATTAAGAACCTGGTCTGTTTTAGGTATGGCACATACCCCCTAAATAGTGGATACCACCATGGCAAGGGTTCCATCCCTTCAGACACATTTTCTTTGAAACATGAAATAGTCATCACAGAGGGAATAGCCAGTATCATTATGAGAGAAACAGGGCGAGGGGACCGGGGTTTGTCACTGTGGTCACCATCAGCTCCTTGGGGACTGAGCTCTGGACTGAGAGAATGGTCAGAATGGGGCGACGGTAGTGAGCAGATCAGCAGGGCAGAGCGAAATAAGTTCTGCACCCTAAAGTCAAGTTTCTCCGGGGAGTTAGGGCTTCATACCCCAACTGGAGTGGCAACCTGAGAGGCTGTCCGCATCAAGGCCTGTAGCTGTCCACGCCCAGAAGCAGGGACAACTATAGCTGAGGGCCTAGCAAGGCCTCCCATAGTCTGGATTTAAACGGAGCGGCATTGTTGATCATAACCATGCTTCCGTGCTCGGCAGTGCTGTAAGAAAAGGTCTTCTGATTTCACACTCATCAGTGATGCAGGGGCGGGCACAGCAGCTGGAAGAACGTCAGTATCGGCCGATACCGCTAGTGGAGATTTCTCCACGCTGATCGCCTCATCGATGGGCTCACCGTAGGTATTATACACATAGGCCGTGGCTTGATCTCGGGCCTCGCAGAGGACTTGGCACTGTACAGTAGGTAGAGCTGGCACATCCCTCCATGAGCATAGCTCCAGCTTTGAGTGACATCTTGAGGAAAGAGGGCTCAAGAGGGATGAAGGAGTCATGGGCTCTGGATCGTGGAGGCCCTGTCCAACACCTCATAAACGGACGCACCCTCGATATTTGGCAAGAGACATGCAGATACAGCGGCTGATGGTTCCTACTGGGGTGACCAAGGCAACAAGGGTGTGGCAGTCCTTGTTCAGCCATACCTCTCTGGGCACCGGCTCGCTTCCTCTAAGGCATGGATAAGGGCTGGGAAAGGTGGGACGTTAGTGTGGAACTAACGTAACTATACACCGGCCAATGTGGGCTCAGGTACATCTGATAGTAAAGTTTCCCTGCAGGGCTGGATTAACCATGGGCCTCGGCTCCCAGTGACCCCAGCAACCTCGCCCCAGAGTCAATACTTAGAGACCGGCGGGTCCCACGTCGGAAGTCGGGACCAACCAGGTACTGAAGTATAATCCAGTAATCAGGCTTGGGGCCGTGGAGGGATGTCCAGCCATCTCCACTAGTCACTGGAGGAACTCCGGGATATTAGTATAATCCAGTAATCAGGCCTAGGGGCCATGGAGGGATGTCCAGCCATCTCCACTAGTCATTGGAGGAACTCTGGGATATTGGTAAATCCCCTGGTGTTCTGTAGGGTCTTGGACGTCTCTGCTCCAGGGCCCTGGAAGCGGAGGTACAGTGTGGTACATTCTAGGCACCGGGAAGCAGATCCCAGTGCAGGCCCCACCTGCTCAACTGCGGGCAGGCCAAACGGAGTCTATTCTCCCCATCATGGTGTAGTAGCAGCAATCCTCAGGGGAGAACGAAGTGAATGCTTTTATCTTCTTCCATCGTCGAAGTTGGTTGTAGAGGGAGTGAGTAGGCGTACAACTGTGCAGTAGTACTTCCTCATGCATCTATGGCTGAGTCTCCGCATCTGCAGCTCAGTAGCAGATAGATACGCCCTTAGCTCCTAACTCTGGTTTTGAGATAGCCCACTGGAGAGAACAGGGTGGAACTTGGCGTTCACGCCAATACCGGATAACTTTACAAGAAGGATGCGGTCAGGGTCCACGCCAAATCCATAGATTTGCAGATAGTCTTGCACAAGTTGCCATGCGGTCTACCGTTTTCAGCGGGAACCGCCATTTTACATGGTGAAAGTACCTTATGCAGCTCCCTTTTTTGGGGGCCGACTGCAGCTCCTCAAGCAGACTATAGTATAGTGCAGCTCTTCAAGCAGAGGGACCGACTTGCCCCTCCTAAGATGCCTGCCAGCATATGCTTAGCTTAGGGTAGTGCAGGGCTGCATGGCGCAGGCCACAGTCCCCTGCACTTCCTAGCGTCCTAAAGCACAGGCTTTACACACACACACACAATTCTCAAGCATGTGTATGCATGGTATATGCACAAATGTCTGTATCTTGCTGCAAAAACATGTCCTGATGATATCTCATCAGCGCCTCCATCTGTAGCACCTTTTCCCCCATCCTATGTGTCGCTACCTGTGTGTTCTGGTGCTGGTGCGCACCTGTGAGGTATAGCAGGAGTCCGAAGATCTCAGCGGTGGTATAGGGAGTGCATCAGGACAGGCTAAACGGATAGTTCCTCGTAAGTGGCAGCGCCTCAAGTCCCAGAGGATCCTCAAGTCCCAAAGGATCTGGGTGTGGCCAGGATGGACCTCAGGGGCACTTCTTCTGTGGGTGATCATTTCAAATAGTACACTATAACTGTGTCATGATTGTGCTCACCACAAACCGGGACCGGACCGCGGGGCTGAGGCTAGGTTATGAAATCACCGACCTTAGAACGCGCAGACTGGTCCGGAGAGTCGCAGTTCATAGTCAAACAGGCCGGGTTCAGGACTGGAGATAACAGCATATCGTTGGACGAGCCAAAGTTGGGGTAGGAGATATCCGGGTAGTCGTAGTCCATGCAGGGAGTCGGCAACAGGAAATCAAGCTGAACCTTTTGTTTCAGCGCAATCGCTGCAGGTCGGGAACGAGGTTTGCGCGGCTGGCGTCCACGACCCATGGCGCCGGTCTAGGAGAGAGATGACTGACCGCAATGGGCACACCGCCAGGCAGCACTAGTAACCCTGTGTTACAGCGCAAAAGTAAACAGGTCTCTAAGAACCAGGAACTCAGGAACTCAGCGTAGCAGCAGCAGGCCTGGAGGAAACTGGACGAGTACAACGAACTGGAACAAAAACAGAGAGATACGTAACAACTGATTTATGATATTGTCCTGCTTTTATTACTCTTATGCCACTCTGACATATGGGACTTTACTTTGTCTGGCATTCAAAACCCCTGATATCCTTGCGGGGATCGACGTAGCCTACCTGGAAAGCCCAGTGATGTCACGAGCTCTCACGAGACTGCTACTAGGAGCCCAGTGCGGTGATGAAGGGCTGGAAGGAGAGAGACATCCCTCACTTGCTCCGGTACATGGAGTAGAACTGCAGTGTTTCTGTATTCCTTCACATCAGACGGTGTTTCTGGAGCAGCTGTATCCTGCACTTGGGCTGGCGATTGAGCATAACTCATGGATGCTTTTTATTCCCTTACGTTTGTGAGTGTGCATTTTTACACATCCTACCCCTTATAAATTGTAAACTTTAATACGCTATGAGTGCGCCTGTTTTTTGTTTGTTTTTTTCTGTATATATATATATATATATATATACAATTATATATATATATATATATATATATATATATATATATATATATATACTGAACATTCAGATTTCTCTTTTCTAAAACATATTTAGCATATATATACTTGGTTAAGTTATGGTGGGTAAAAAAAAGTGACAAAAACCCTCCACAGCAAAGCATATAGCAAATGGAAATATTCCTGTATGCTTATTTGCATGTCTTAGACAGGTCTGCAACCCCGCCTTTCACCATTATCACCCAGCACACAGCACTTCCACTGCAGCAAGGGATTCTGAGAAATGACATGCAAATGGGAACCCAGTGTCACCTTTTGCTTCAAAACCATTTTTAACATGGTGTAATGTTAAAACAAAATGTGACAAATGGGTGTCTTTGTAGAGACCCCGCTTGGAGCTGACCCTCAAAGCAGTAATTAGCTACACACTGAGAAGGGAGAGAAAAATACACATCCCTATACACCAATCTAAACTGACCCTGCGGGGATATAGCCTATATATATGGCTACCTACTGAGGGAATTACATAAACCCGCTTGCCTATCCATCAATAACATACTCCTGCATCACTGGAGGGGAAAGGGATGGGGAGAGGACAGAAAGAGGGAGAGAAGACCCTAGTCACTTAGCTGTGGGGATTAATTCCGAAAAAGCTGTGTTATTTGCTGCAGGTGAAGCTGCGTGGCTGCTGTGCATGCAGTCTCATTCAACACTCATTCGCGTGATGTGTGACGTCATGGAGCTTCCCTCTAATGCACGCTTCGCTTATGCTTCTTCCTGAGAAGGATAGGTCTTCCCACCATGCAGAGACCACTATTTGTATGCACTGATGGGTTGGAGGACCTATCCCTCTCAGGAAGAAGCCTAAGCGAAACGTGCATCAGAGGGAAGCACAATAAGACAGAATGCAAGCCTGACAGAGCATGTGTGTCCCTGTGTGTAGCTAATTACTGGTTTGAGGGTCAGCTCCAAGTGGGGTCTCTACACAGACACCCACTTGTCACTTTTGTTTTAACATTACACTATGTGCTTATGTGATCTCACAATTACAGGGCTTGTTGTTATTTAGTGAAGAAATTGCGTTCTCAGCTGGCACAACATTGTCACTGTCTGCTTGCGTATGGTTGCTGTTATAACACTTTGGGCTACTATGCCTTCAGCCAATTTTTGGCATGCTGGGTCACTACACCCTTAGCCTATTTTGGCTCACGTGACCTCTTTAGAGGCATCTAGTGGTATTCATTGACCTAGCTAATTTGCATTGGGTACCCATTGCCTCTATGAGAAATTAGTACACTGTGCTATTATTTAATACATTTTTATTGTACTCATTTATCCAGTCTGGTCCAATTATTTTAATGCATACCAATAAATAGTGTTTTTAACTCTTTAATTATGCAATACATCCTGGACCAGCACCACAGATTTCTTTGGCTTCCCCTACTTTTGTTTAGGTACTTTCCCTTATACAGATATTGAGTGCACGCAATAGGGACTTATCCGGTTGGTAGTGCCTTGCTCCACCTGTATTTTATTTCTCTCTTAAAGTCAATGACACGCATGTCCATAGACAGGAGCGAGCACAGTGTACTTTAAGCATTTATTTCTTCTTTATTATTAAGTAACAATCTTACAATTATTGTACAGAGTTAACCTGTACAAGAGACAGCTGGACAGCTGTGAAGTGCTGTCAGAGAAAAGTAAATAAAGGAGTGACAGAATTTGGTAAAGAAATTAGGGGGTGGGGGTATGTTACCAGTTCTACATGTGGACCTTAAGAGTTGAGATTCAGGTCTCTGCCAGCAGGACATAATTAAAGAGCTGTTATATTTTAAATGGAAAAAGGGGGGTTAGGGAAAAGCACTACTACCAAAATGAATGCTAACAACTCCCAAGGAGTATAAAATTAACTATTGCAAATACAAAGGGCGCAACTCCTGAAAGACAAGAATTGTGACTCCACAAAATGGGGAGACTCACAGTTGTATGCAAAAAAGTATAACAATGCCAAATGTAATGAAAATAGACAATGATTGGGACAAATAATACAATTCTAAAAAAAAACATGTATCCAATCACTGAGCAACCTCCAGGTGAATAAATGATGCAGATAAATGCTGCATAAATCAAAATAAGTCCTGCTAGAGTATATTAGCTGCTTGAAAAAATGTACATGTACATGTGTATGGACCGCAACCCAGAACTCTATCAAACACCGATATAGAAATAATATCCACAAGGACCCATAAATCATGGAGGATTTATGGACTCAATGTCCCCTCCTGAAGAATGGATGCCTGTCTGCCAACAGTGCACTTCTTACAATGAAGTAGAATGGTGAAAGAGATGGTAATTAAACCCTGAGTACTTATAAACCTGTTTAAAGCAGAGTAAACACAAGTTGAACAAACCAAATGTAACTAACCATTAAATAAAGATTCCGGCGCCTAATACGTCCAATTAGGTGGAGTCCTGGAATTCCAGTAGAAATAATTCAAGTTCCAGAATGATAATCAGCAATCTCTCAGTCTTGAAGTGACCAAATGGAACTTCATTCATGGGGAGTGGAACATGAAACGAAAAAACAGAATTTATTGCAACACAGCTATGATAATTCATACAGACATGAACTCACAGGACCTACACAGGACCCTATAGGGTCTATTGATTGTCATCTATTTTCATTAGCGCTATTCTACATCACCTTTTTTTTTTTTAACCATTAAATAAGGAATGATTGTATTTCCACCAGGCTGCACAGATACAATGTCTCATAGCATATGGAACTTTGAACAGTGTAACATAGTAAATTAATATATATACAATGTGGCAGTTCCAGATGCAGGCATGCTAACTAGAAAAATATATGCAAAGATCAGAATACATATGGAAAAACTACCCAACTGGTAACATAGGTCTGTCAGTATATAACAGCCTTGAATCTCAATTTAAAAAAGAGACAAGAAGGGGATATTCCCGATACTGCTGCGACACACTTTATTCGAGCAAATACCCAGTATGTACCTGGCAGATACCTGGAATGCGCCGCTCCTCACCTCTGACAAGCCCCGTTGCATTTGCCTTCCCAGCCTGGGTTCATGCCTGGCTGATGGGCGGCTGATCTGTTAAATGATAATGATTAGGATTTAATAGGCTGCAATGCTTCGCGTGTCTACCAGATGGCATAAATTCATGAATTGTAATGCAGTATATATATATATACTGTGCAGTATTGCAGCCAGCGGGAATAAAATGCTTCAATCCCTGCCTGGAAAATAACTCAATGCACTCGGGCAGAAAACAGTCACAAACCTCAATAGACCCGGGTATACCCGAATTCGTGGGACTAGCCGAGCTCGAATAAAGTGTGTCGCCAGTGTATATTATAGGAAAAAACAGTCAAGCATTAGACACAGCACAGCATTGGCTGTATACAGTACGAACCACCTCCATGAGATTCTAGCAGCGTGTGTTGATTGCAGAAGTAAGCAATCAGAGGTATGATGATAAAATAACCAGCACAGCATTAGGAGATAGTGGCTTCGATGATAATGTTGATAACTTGGAGTCCCATTGTCGATTCACGGAGGCACTTTTGAGAGGCAGGCAGACAAACAGACAGGCAGGTATACACAGCGGAAAGCTTCTCAGCGGTTTGGAAGTGACGATGAGCCCAACGCAGCATTTTGCTGTTCCAGCTTTGCCTGGGGCATAACCAACCATGCCCCATCATTGTCTTAAGTAGACCAGCCTTGTGATATCACTCTGTAAATGAGAAAAAATAGACCAATACATACAGTACCACACATATACTTGTAGACCCTTAATAGTCACTAAACTCTATATGAAAACCCTGGATAGATAGTGGCCATGAAGGAAGAAAAACTCAAATCTTCGTTGAGCCCTTTGGGAGTGACACAAGTTAGATTAAATATCCACCTGGATTCGTGTCTAAGTAACCCCACTTCTAAATTGTCTCCCCTACTGCCTAGGGACACAGTTTTGACACCCCAGATTTTCAGACCCCCCATAGTCCCTACATGTGCTCCATGGAAGTGTTTAGCACCACTAGTTAATTGTTTGCCTTTGGTCAGACCTTTGTCTGCATTCCTGATGTTACATGCATGTTTCAGTGTGCTCTTTCTTAACTTTCTGGAAGTCATTCCTAAATACTAAAAGGTGACAAGAGCAGGTTAGCACATAGATGATCCCCTTAGTATGGCAATTAAAGAAATCTCTGACATGTAATTATTGTAATTAAGCAAACTTTATTACTCATGTTGGTGCATTGCAATCCTTACGGGACATGCATAGTATAAATAATTTAAATAAACTTCTATTGAACACCTGTCCCAGAGGAAAGGTGATTGTTCTATAGAGTATGTAACAGCCATCGCATCATCTCAGACATCTAAATAACTAGAAGATTGTTGGCTCAGATAATTCTCATCTGAACTTTAAACTGAAAGCCAGTGAGGCGTTATTGGTGACTTTTGTGATATGATATTCACAGAGAGAAAGATTCAGGAAACAACAGGGAGCAAAATCAAAATTGCTACTGTGTGCTCATTAAACAAAGATTTACTTTACATTCCTTGAAGAAGCTAGCTGTGTTATAGCGAAATGTGTAGGAGGAAAAGAGGAGGAAAGTCATTATTTGCTCGTATGCACTGTGTGAGTATATTTGAATAATTATTTTATCCATTTAAATCCCATACTTTTTTCACCATGGAGGAATTTCTTTGTACTTTCTTCTAGGTATTCTTTACTTCAACTGAACTTTAAACTTAAACCCAGTAAGGTGTTCTTGGTGACTTTTGTGATATAATATTCACAGAGAGACAAATTGAGGAAACTACAGGGAACAAAATCAAAATTGCTACTGTGTGCTCATTGAACAAAGATTTTCAACATCAGTGGAGCAGGTCACTGGAAGATGCTTTCTGAACTGCCCTGTTCAGTAAAATGCTACAATTTTACCGATATTCTTCCTGAAATGCTATGCAATAGAAAATGAATCTACAGTACAGTACCTCACTGATCCTCATCAGATTTTTTTTCTAACCGGTGGGGATCCCTGCTTTCGACTTTGATAAAAGGAAGGCACATCAACTACAAAACAGATTTTTGTCTCTGAATTCGTCCTCCAAATGCTCCTGTTTTCTGATGATTACAGAATTATTGCTTATTCAACAGAAGTCTACAAGACATCCTTGATCTGGGTCCTTGCTTCTATATTGGAGTCCCGCTGTGTTAATCCTACCGGACCGCCACCAGTCTGGATGACCTGCACAATGAGAGCAAAAGGAAGAAATCCCTTTCTTTAAGATGACGCCACATCCTTAAAAAAAATGGAAGCAGTAACGTGGGACTTCAACCAATCGGATTGGGGTTGTACCATGTGATTGCATCCCTTTTTCTGGTGACATCATTTTAAAGGTAGAGAAGCATATCCTTCCTGATTGGATGGCTTCCCTCCCTTTAAGATGACATCAAATCCTGAAGACATTAAAGGTAATAAACACATTGATTGTATGTTTTTTAATTGTATATTTTTCTGGGTATAGATAAACACAGTGACAAGCAATGCATTTTTAGGCAAATGGTTGTTTTTATTTCATTGTAAGGTATTGCATTTTTTGGTATGTTCTTTTTTTTCTTAGCTTGACCATTGACTGCCAATGTGCTTATGTGCTTATCTATGCCCCTTTTATAGTATAAATAAGCACAGTTACAAGCAATGAATTTCTGTTTCAAATGCTTTTTTTTTAAATTGCTTGTATTGTATTTTTGCTGATGCTTTTTTTTTTAGGTAAGCCCATCCATTGTCAGTGTGGTAATCCATGCCCATATTGGGGGCATGGCTTACCACAGTCACAATCAATGGCTTTATTCTCATCGGTGGAAGAGAGTCATGGCCCCTCAGATTCATTTGACCGCACAGATGACATATGGAGGAAAAGCAGTGAGGCAAGCGGCGTACAGAGAGATGCATCCACTCCAGTAAGAGCAGGACCCTCATCCCAATTCCAGAGAGACTGGGAGGGGAAACCTTTTTAGGACAAGGAGGTCCAAAAGAAAAAAGAGGCCTAGGAGGGGAAAAGAAATGGAAGAAATACAGTATGCCTCAATAATATGGAGATCAATGTGATTAACATTTCTGATATGATCCTTACTACTAGCCAGCTATCCCTGCTTAATAAGGGGTTAAATGTTGCCCCATTTAATGATTTTTCATTATTTGGTCCAATCATAGATTTACAACGCTTTACACAAAAATTGTGTCTTCATAAATTCTTTGTTGCACATAATGTAAAGGGAGGAGAGGTTGATCTGGATGCTCAAACACAGACATCACAGATACAGTACCAACAGAGGATGATGGTTCTAGCGATCCCCAATGGACATTTAGGCAGTATTGCGCTCTTGCAGACATGTGAGAATTGGGGAGGAAATGTGACAGTTTGGAGCCTTCTGGGATGTCTCTTACACTGGACTTTTTTAGTCATACACACACCAATTTTAGGAGAGAGTCTACATTTTGTGCCAAAGCCTCCAAAGGCCATTTTATCTCAACATTTGAACAGTTAGTAGAGAGGGACTTAAAAATACTAGCTGAGGGTTAAACCTTTTGCCATCCCTGGGAGAAAATATAACATCAGAGGAGAAACAGCATTTTCTAAACCTGAAAAACAACAAATCCATAGGAATTAAAAATGCGGATAAGGTGGGGTAATCATAGTGCAATCCTCCGCTGATTACTAATTAGAGGCTCTGAGACAATTAAGTAATACCAACTTCTATAAAAAAATGACAAAATATCCCACGGGAATATTCAAGCAAGAGCTGAGACCTCTTTTGGAAATGGGGGAGGTACTGTATGTTCTGAACAAAAAAGAGTTGGATTTCCTGTACCCTCTGCATCCAATCATACCCATCTTTTACCATCTCCCAAAGATCCCTAAATCGCTGACACATCCGCCAGGTAGTCCTATGGTGTCCAGCATTGGATCTTTGGGAGATGGTCTTTCACGTTATATTGACAAATGTTTGAAGCCCATAGTGGGAACACTATCGTCTTTTTTGAAAGACACAAATGTGTTGCTTACAGATATTCAAACTTTTCATTGGGAAAGTGATTTTCGGTGGGTAACAATGGATGTGGCATCACTGTACTCCATTATAAAGCATGAAACATTTTTTTTGGATCGTTCACATTTGACACCAGCACTGCACTTTTTTGTTGGAGTCTATCACATTTCTTTTGACACACAATTATTTTAATATTGATTCACAATTTTATTTACAAATTATGGGCACAGCGATGGGCACTTCTTTTGCACCATTTTATGCTAATTTATTTATGGGGTTGTGGGAATCTATTTTTATTTTTGGTGACTGCAATCCCTTTAGAAAACACATTAAATATTATAAATATTACACATAGATTATTTGCTTTTCATTTGGGAGGTTGATATATGCACTTTACAAGAATTTATTATGTCTCTTAATGTTAAGGATTACAATTTTCACTTTACTTATGAGCACGATCCTCACCATATATATTATTTAGATGTCATGCTTTATGTGGATATGAAGGGTAATGTCCAAATGGACCTGTACAGGAAGGCCAACTCAATGAACTCTCTAATGATGGCTAAAAGCAATCATGCAAGATCCCTTAAACAAGGAATTCCCAAAGCTCAACTATTAAGATTAAGGAGAATTTGCTCCACAGAGGAGAATTTTGATAAACAGTCAAGGGAACTTATCAACAGATTTTGTACAAGGGGATATAGTGCACCCCAGCTTGAAGAAGCTCTGTTAGAAGTAAAACAACAAGATACAGTAGAATAAATGTATTGTCTAAAAATACAAGTAAAAAAAGACAGTGGGACGACAATAATACAAATAAAACACGGGAGGTACCCTTGTTTATTACAACCCAGAGCAGGCAAGCAGGGGTAATAAATTCCATCATTTCCAAGCACTGGGACATTTTGAAATTAGATAAGGGACTGGTGCCCTTGATACAGAAAGGGACAAAGTTTGTTTTCAAAAAAGCCAGGTCACTTGCTACCTTCTTGTCCCCAAGTCTCTTGAGCTCTAGATCACGTTCCAGTGGTGTGAGAGGTATCCGAAAGGTGTTTCATAAGTGTGGATGCTGCACCATGTGTTGTTATGCCCACTCAACTAAAACAATGGAATGTGTTCAATCTAAAAAACAAAGGAGAATACTAACATTTATTAATTGTAACACGTTATGTTGTATATGCTTTGATATGTGGATGTGGGAAATATTATATTGGCCGTACTATCAGGCCACTTAAGAAAAGGATCAGCGAACATGTCCGCTTGATCAAACAAGGAAACATACTACATCCTGTCTCAAAGCTTTTTTCAAATTGTTGGATGGGGGGCATTAATAACTTCACATTCTCGGGTACTGAGCATCTTCCCGCACCAACACATGGGGGTGGTAGATTGAACATGCTCAATAGATCTAAAACCTATTATAAGGGATGATGTCTATGAAGGGAATGATGAAAATGTAGAGACCTTGAGGATAGAAATTAGCAGTGGAGGTAAAAGTATAAAGAAAATGTTTGTGGGAATATGCTATAAACCACCAAATATCTGTGAGATTGAGGAAGCTAAAATACATTTGCAAATGGAGAAGGCATCAAAATTGGGTCATGTTTGCATAATGGGGGATTTTAATTATCCAGACATAGACTGGGGCAATGCGATTAGCATTACAACAAAAGGAAACAGGTTTTTGGGGGTGCTTAAAGATAATTATATGACCCAAATTATTGAGGAACCAATCAGGAGAGGGGCAGTTCTGGATTTGGTCATATCAAACAATGTAGAAGTAATAACAAATATTCAAGCCCTGGAACATTTGGGTAACAGTGATCATAACATGGTCTCATTTGAAATAAATTATCAAAAAACAGATTACGTGGGTTCAACAAAGACTTTAAACTTTAGAAAGGCAGATTTTAATAAAATGAGGTCTAATCTAGTAGTAATACAATGGGATGATGTTTTTGCAGGGAAAAATGTAGAAGATAAATGGGCAGTCTTTAAAACATTGTTAGAAAAGCACACTTATCAGTGTATACCCTTGGGTAATAAGTATAAAAGAAATAAGTCAAAACCAATGTGGCTAAATAAACAGGTAGGGGAGGAAATGGACAAGAAGAGGAAGGCGTTTAGATTCTTTAAGTCAGAAGGGACAGAGACATCGTATCAGAATTATAAGGAATGTAACAAAAATTGCAAAAGGGCAATTAAATTAGCAAAAATGGATAATGAAAAAAGGATTGCAATAGAAAGTAAGGTCAACCCTAAAAAGTTCTTTAAGTACCTTAATAACAAAAAAACGAGAAAAGAAAATATAGGACCCTTTCAGTGTGAGATGGGTAGGAAGATTATTGGAGATATGGAAAAAGCAGAGGTATTAAACAAATTCTTTGCCTCTGTGTTTACCAGGGAAGAATCAAGTTCAATAGTAGCGCCACAGGAGGAAGCCACAACCTCCATATTAATGACCAATTGGTTAACTGAGGAAGAAGTTCATAAGCGACTTGAAAAAATTAAAGTAAATAAGGCACTTTGCCCCGATGGCATACATCCAAGAGTTCTAAAGGATTTAAGCTCAGTAATAGCAAAACCATTATATTTAATATTCAAGGACTCCATTTCCACAGGCTCAGTACCACAAGATTGGCGTAAAGCAGATGTGGTGCCTATATTTAAAAAGGGAGCTAGATCACACCCGGGGAATTACAGACCTGTAAGCCTGACTTCAATAGTAGGGAAACTACTTGAAGGTTTAATATGGGATAATATTCAGGAATACCTAATGGAAAACAAAATTATTAGTAATAGTCAGCATGGATTTATGAAGGATAAATCTTGCCAAACTAACCTTATTTGTTTCTTTGAGGAGGTAAGTAGGAATTTAGACCAGGGTAATGCAGTTGATGTGGTCTACTTAGATTTTGCAAAGGCTTTTGATACGGTTTCACACAAGAGGTTGGTGTACAAAATAAAGAAAATTGGACTCAGTAATAATATATGCACCTGGATTGAAAACTGGTTAAAGGACAGACAACAGAGGGTTGTCATAAATGGAACTTTTTCAGGTTGGGCTAAAGTCGTGGGTGGAGTACCTCAAGGATCGGTACTGGGACCCCTGCTTTTTAATTTGTTTATTAATGACCTTGAGGTTGGGATCGAGAGCAAAGTCTCCATCTTTGCTGATGATACTAAATTGTGTAAGGTAATAGAATCAGAGCAGGATGTAATTTCTCTTCAGAAGGACTTGGAGAGACTGGAAACGTGGGCAGGTAAATGGCAAATGAGGTTTAATACAGATAAATGTAAGGTTATGCATTTGGGATGCAAGAATAAAAAGGCGACTTACAAATTAAATGGAGATATATTGGGGGAATCCTTGATGGAGAAGGATTTAGGAGTGCTTGTAGACAGCAGGCTTAGCAATAGTGCCCAATGTCATGCAGTAGCTGCAAAGGCAAACAAGATCTTATCTTGCATCAAACGGGCAATGGATGGAAGGGAAGTAAACATAATTATGCCCCTTTACAAAGCATTAGTAAGACCACACCTTGAATATGGAGTACAATTTTGGGCACCAATCCTAAGAAAAGACATTATGGAACTAGAGAGAGTGTAGAGAAGAGCCACCAAATTAATAAAGGGAATAGACATTCTAACTTATGAGGAGAGGCTAGCTAAATTAAATTTATTTACATTAGAAAAGAGGCATCTAAGAGGGGATATGATAACTATATACAAATATATTCAGGGACAATACAAGGAGCTTTCAAAAGAACTATTCATCCCACGGGCAGTACAAAGGACTCGGGCCATCCCTTAAGGTTGGAGGAAAGGAAATTTCACCAGCAACAAAGGAAAGGGTTCTTTACAGTAAGACCAAAAAGCGCACCAGCACAAACGGAGGAGGAAGAACCCAGGACAAAAAATGATTAAAAGGGCACTTTAATGTGACAAAAGACCCATCCAACGCGTTTCAAACGTCACAGCGCTGTGACGTTCGAAACGCGTTGGATGGGTCTTTTGTCACATTAAAGTGCCCTTTTAATCATTTTTTGTCCTGGGTTCTTCCTGCTCCGTTTGTGCTGGTGCGCTTTTTGGTCTCCCTTTTCCCTGTATTGCATTGAGTAGCTGCACAGCCTGCCTGCCTGCCCTACCAGGATGTGAGTACTTGTATATTTTTCAGGGGAACCTGCCAATGAGACTGATGGTGAGTGGGTTGCACCACACACCACCTGTCTTCAGGAGGATAGTACCCATTATATGACACAATAGGTACTATATCAATTGTTAGTACCCTGGTACAGTGGTCTGGCTTATTATCATTTTGAGATATACCTGCATTTGAGCGCTTCAGCTATTTTCCATATTCTTTACAGTAAGGGCAGTTAAAATGTGGAATTCATTACCCATGGAGACTGTGATGGCAGATACAATAGATTTGTTCAAAAAAAGGTTGGACATCTTTTTAGATGGGAAAGGTATACAGGGATATACCAAATAAGTATACATGGGAAGGATGTTGATCCAGGGATTAATCCGACTGCAAATTCTTGGAGTCAGGAAGGAATTAATGTTTCCCCTTAATGGGGTTTTTTGTTTGCCTTCCTCTGGATCAATAAGTAAGTATAGATATAGAATAAAGTATCTGTTGTCTAAATTTAGCATAGGTTGAACTTGATGGACGTACGTCTTTTTTCCACCTCATCTACTATGTAACTATGTAACTATGTAATAAACAAGAAATGTCATGGATTTACAGTATGGGCACTTTGTCTCATATGGGTATTAATATAGACTGAGAGCTTACACATTTTCTGGTTTGACTATAAGCTCCAGTCTACCTTTGCCCTGGTTTCATTTTCAAAATGATCACCACCATAGAAATGCTTAAGATTAAGTAACATGATGTGGTTAGACAATACATTGGATCATGTAGGAATTATCCTCTCTTACAATTTTGTTACAATCGATATCATCCTTATTTTGATAAACAGTATCGGGCATAATGCCTTATGAGATACATCAATAGAATCCTATAATGTATATGTAGATACCGTTTGTATCTTTTTAAGTATTTTCTATGATTGTGTGTTTGTTTATGTATGTGTTGTTTAGATAATGGTGTTTCAATTATAGTAATTTTTAATGTTTTCACTTAGGTCACAGATGCTGAGCAATTGGCGATTACATGATAATGTGGGGAGATGTAGGACCCACATCTCATTTGATCATTTGATATTTCAAATTGGTATGAAGACTAGAAGTGACTCATCTATATAAAGTGTCACATTACGTTTTGGTTGTAATGTATAGATGTATTGTAGGACCGCCTCCTATGTGGGCTCACAGATTGGCTGCTGATTTCGGTTCCGATTGGTCCATCCCCGTGCCATCCGCAGGGGCGGGGGGGAGGAAGGAGGAGGGGAAGTGAGCCGATGATATCTATCAGCAATCAGTTGGAGCCCTATATAGTAAGCGCTTGTGACACTGGGTACTCTTTGATAAAGTGCCTATCGGCAGGGAACGCGTCAGAGGAACTATCCTTTTTTTGTTTTCATCAAGGCTTCATGCCTAATAAATAGCTCATTTTTTTAACCTGCCTCCAGCCCGAATTTTTGCAGTGCTTAGTCCTGATCTCTTCGTTTTCTTGAATCAACATATGATCATGGACTTCTTTGCATCAGTTGTTTGAGGAGCATCGAGGGTCAAGAGATAGTGCTTGAGTAGGACGGGAGGTCCAGACATCAAAGGTAAGAAACACATTGATTGTATGTTATTTAATTGTGTATTTTTCTGGGTATAGATTAACACAATGACAAGCAATGCATTTTTAGGCAAATGTTTGTTTTAATTTCATTGTAAGGTATTGCATTTTTTGGTATGTTCTTTTTTTTCTTAGCTTACACATTGACTGCCAATGTGCTTATCTATGCCTCTTTTATAGTATTAATAAGCACAGTTTTGTTTCAAATGCTTTTTTTATTTAATTGCTTATATTGTATTTTTGCTGATGCTTTTTTTTTTTTTTAGGTAAGCCCATCCAATGTCAGTGTGACAATCCATGCCCATATTGGGGGCATGGTTTACCACAGTCACAAAAAAATGTTTTATTGTAAAATGCAACAAGAACACTCCAAAGTGCAAAACTCCCCTCAGGCATGTAAAAAAGGGAAAAAAAGAAAACAAAGTGCAAATATTTATTACACAAAAAAACTATTAACAAAAGGATGAGTGCCCAATCACGTGGTAAAAATGTAATTCAGGCGCTTCCATATTTCTGATCTGCAGTAGATATTTGGCAGGACCTCTCTCAAACCATAAACAAAAAGAAGAGGAAATATATTGTAACACAATTTAATTTAAACATACATATACAGCAGAGACTGCGACTATTCTAACACAAACCAGTGGCAATCGCCAAAAAGACACAGGTACACCCAGGTACATGCTGGATACATGCCTTAAACTTGCCTTAAACTAGCCCAAGCATTTCTACATTGATTAATGGCCCATCAGATTAACAGCGGGGGTCCCTGGCAGTCCCATTCAAACTGAGTGGGAATGCCAGGGACCCCTGCTGTGTTAATCCTATGGGTCATTAGTCAATGCAGAAATGCCTATAACTTGCTTTAAACTAGCCCAGCACATACCAGCACATACCCAGAATGTAACCGGGCTAGTTTAAGGCAAGCTTTAGAATAGTTGTGGTCTCGTCTGTATGAGCAGTGAGCCCATGAAACTCACATGTTCCCATAAGAACATAAGCAGATTGACCACTCTGGGTCCAGTAGATGTCCCGATTGTGCTCAGATGAAGCGCCGGTGAGTGGAAGCGGTATCCCTGTGAGTTTCTCCTGCGGATTACATCACAGATCAGCTTAGCCAATGGAAGCCTCCGATTTCGGCTTCCCCGGTCTTCACGGCAGCAGCAGGACACCAAAGTAACACAGTGTTCTTACACAAAAAAGGGACCACCTTACGCGTTTCATTCGGTACTCCGAACTTCCTCAGGGGTGCAATAATACATCAAGGTGCACAAGTCCTGTATAAATTGTCCCTAATGGCGACATCACAGCGCAGAAAACTTGGTAAAAATAGGGGCAGCGCAAAGCTATTAACAAATCACTGCATGACAGATACAAACAGCAACAAATGTATATACACATCAAAAAACATAAGTAATCAATAACTAGGGATGTGAATGAATGGTCTAGGGGAGAAACAAACATGGATTAGCACACAGTATTAACATAAAAAACATATATAATATAATACTCAGCAAAAAGGCTGAAGAGAAAATTAATACACAATTAAAGAACTAGAAACTCAGAGTACATAAAACATTCAATGAGAATAAAACCTCATACATACTGTAGGGGAAATACGGCACAGATAGGCTAAATAAAAATGGAATGTAGGTCTATATCAATGTTGAGATGTAGGGGTTTATCCAGAATTTTTCCTTTTGTGAAACATCCTGTATACGGTTGCCCCTTCTCCAATGCAATTTAACTATATCAATGCCTTGGTATAAAATACCTGACGGATTGGACTGGTGGAACTTCTTAAAATGTAATGACACATTATGACTTTCAAATCCTAATGTGATATTCATAATATGTTCCAATATTCTGACGCATATAGGTCAATGGTACAACCTACATATTGTAGCCCACAGGGGCAACATATTACATAAGTGATCTTCAGTGTTCCCCACGGGTTCCCACCGGTCTCCGGGGGGAACCTGCGGGCCTCTGGTATCAATCCTATACAGTAAAAATAAAAGAAACACTGTAACAGGGGACTTACCCTGTTAAGAAAACTTGCCTCTAATCCAGCAGTGTGCTGGATAATTGACCAGCACCTGGCTGATTAGAGGTGTTAGAAAAAGCCTGCCTCAGAGACAGGAAGTGAGACTCCTTAGCCCACCTGTGAGCTGAACAAGGAGACAGACATCTTTAGCCTACCAGAAGAGGCTGCCAGCAAGACACAGGGGAAAGTACTTCTAAACCTAGAGAACAAAGAAGCCTTCCCCTACAAAAGACAGATAAGAATTTATTTTCTAAGACTTTTTGTATATCTGCACATATTAAGATATATGTTTGGGGCTGGGAGACATGCTAATCTAAAAGGAGTTGTGGACTGCATACACTGGCGACACACTTTATTCGAGCTCGGCTAGTCCCACGAATTCGGGTATACCCGGGTGTAGTGAGGTTTGTGACTGTTTTCTGCCCGAGTGCATTGAGGTATTTTCAGGCAGGGATTGAAGCATTTTATTCCCGCTGGCTGCAATACTGCACAGTTTATATATATATACTGCATTACAATTCATGAATTTATGCCATCTGGTAGACACGCGAAGCATTGCAGCCTATTAAATCCTAATCATTATCATTTAACAGATCAGCCGCCCATCAGCCAGGCATGAACCCAGGCTGGGAAGGCAAATGCAACGGGGCTTGTCAGAGGTGAGGAGCGGCGCATTCCAGGTATCTGCCAGGTACATACTGGGTATTTGCTCGAATAAAGTGTGTCGGTGCAGTAGGTTTCCCTAGAAATTCTCCCAAGTGGAACAGAAGCTTTGTTTGACCCCTTATTTGCATAAGTCTGGATGATTTTCTTGTGTTAAAGAAACAGGCGCAATAAAAGCCTTATTTAATTTCACCTTAAAAAAGTCTCCATTGCATACCTCTGCACATGTCCTCCTACATATGGTGGCAGAAGTGGGATTTGAACCCACGCCTCCATACAGAGACCAGAATTAAAGGGATACACATCCAGGCAGGAAATCTACACTGCACTGAAGAAAACCACAGATGGACTCTTTTCCCCGATTCCAAGAGGAGAGAGAGAGACTGTGCTGAAGCAGGTAAACCTTACTTGCCTATCACAATAAAGTGTAATATGGTCGTTGAAATAGGGGTTTTGCCTTCCAGCCGTAGTCAGGGTTCAAGAAGTAAGTTAGCCCTTAAAAGGGATAGGCGTTTGTTGTTTTCAAATGTTTCGCTGAAGCAGTGAATACAGATGGTGACCCACGAGCGGTACTGATTCTGCAAGTAAAGGCTGCCACACCGCATAGGACAACCAGCTGTGAATGGAGTATATGCAGAAAAGTGGGAAAATTGATGCAAGACTGTGCTGAAGCAGGGGAATCTTCAGCAAACAAGTGCTGTGTGTAAAATTGCCCCGCCGGGTAAAAAGGGATTGCTGAACTGTGTAATGGGTAACCCAAAGCCAATTGCTGAGTGTTAAGTCACCCTGCCCAGAGTGAAAGAAAGTGAAAAAAAAAAAGAGTATATTTTTTCTGCAAGTAAAGTCTGTATGTATCTTGGGAGTATAACATGCACCCAAAGTAGGAAGAGTGAATGCCATATTACCCAAAGATGAGATTGAAAATTACTGAACTCAAGCAGAAAACCAAATGCCTTTGCTGAAGCCAGAAAATGAGCAGCTAGCAAGCATTGTGTTTAAAGAAATAGAACCCTGGGAATTTAAAATGGCCACCCAGCTGAAGTCAAATACAGACTCTGCAAAAATAGGGAAGAAAATGTGTTCCTGGTGTAAAGAACCACACCACACAGAGCAGTGTCCCTTCAGGCCTTATTCAGACGATAAGAGTGAATGCATGCACAGTAATGCCAATATTGTAAAACTTACCCAAGGGAAGAAAAAGTCTACAGAGAGGCCTATGAGAGCTACGACCTCTACAAGCAAAATATGCCCACCTGTAGGACTACCACCATTTGGGGCTCTAGCAAATACAGTGGCAACAGCTGCAATAGCGCCTCCTGAGGTCAGGAAGAAAAATACACCTGATAGCCCCAAAATGGAGGACAAGACGCAGCCTGTAATGAACCCTACCCCACGGAAGAGTGGCCCTTCCAGTCCGATGAGGAGGAAGTTGTATAGTGAACCGTGATGTTCACAAATCCGACGCTCAGAGGTATATCAGGAAGCTGAACAGCATCAAATAGTATATCATGAAAAAGGGAGTGACCGAGTCACAGGCTCTAGTAAAATAGATGATGAACTCACGATTAACCGAAGGGCCCGGCGGTATCCCCACAATGTCTGCAAGCTCATCCGGTCTTCCTCACCACGATCAAACAGCGACTCCTCCGTCGCAATGGGGACTAGGTGTAATCTGTATCCGGCTATTGCCCCAGCAACCCGGCGTGCTAACGATGGCGTCTTGCGTAGCTATGGTGCTCCTCCCACAGGAGAAAAGATCGATGCACCGCCAAAGAACTTGTGCAGAGGCTGAGAGATGTGACTAAAAAAACTTTATTGCGGCATGGAAGTGGAGCTCTGGCGGATCCTCTGACGCGTTTCAGCCGCAAGGGCCTTTGTCAAAGGTATCCTGAGGAAAACAAGAGAGAGATACCGAGTCTTTGGGAAAATGCCCGCCAGAATTTTGAGATGAACTGTGATCCACGGTCAGAGACAATAGAAATGGGAACGCCATGTAACCTAAAAATTTCTTTGGAGAAGACATCAGCCAATGTGGCAGAATTAGGAAGGCCCTTGAGGGGAATAAAGTGTGCTTGTTTAGAGAACCTGTCTACTACGACCAGAATGGTGTTCATCCCTTTGGAAATGGGCAGTTCAACAATGAAATCCGTCGAAATATGTTTCATGGGTTGTTCCGGAATGGGGAGAGGAAAGAGAAGTCCAGAAGGTTTGTGATGGAGTGTCTTACTCTGGGCACATACAGGACAGGCGGAGGTAAAGTCAAGAATGTCTTGGTTCATCTTTGGCCACCAAAAAGTCAGTTTAATGAGATCTGCTGTCCTTTTGAAGCCTGGATGACCAACTGCTCTAGAAGAATGACCCCAAAGTAAAACTTTATGGCGAAAGCGTGGACTGCGTTTAGGCATCCTTCTGGTACCCTGAACCTGCTGGGAATGTGAGCTTGAGCTTTGTTGATTTCGTCCAACACATCGAAGTTGTTACCGGAAATTATACATTTGCCTGGAAGAATAGGCTCCGTGGTTTCATTACCTTCGGTTTCGGTGGGGAACTGACGAGAGAGAGCGTCCGCTTTGACATTTTTGGAATGTACGAGATGGTGTAGTTAAAGCGGGAAAAGAAGAGTGACCAGCAAGCTTGGCGGGATCCCAGACGACGAGCCCCCTCAATATATAACACATTTTTTTGGTCAGTGAGAATAGCAACTGGTTCTTTGGAACCTTCCAAAAGGTATCTCCATTCTTGAAGAGCCAGAATTATGGCCAAAAGTTCACGATTACCACCATCATAATTCCTTTCGGCAGATGAAAATTTCCGTGAAAAAAAACCACAGGGGTGAAATTTTTCTTGGGGAGAAGTCCTCTGGGAAAGGACTGCGCCGGCTCCTATGTCCGAGGTGTCGACCTCCAAAGTGAAGGGGAGGGAGGTATCTGGATGACGAAGGATGGGTGCAGAAACAAAAGCCTTCTTGAGAACCTCAAAAGCAAAAGCAAGAATAGCCTCTGGAGACCAGGAGGAAATATCGGTGCCCTTCTTGGTCAATGCGGTGATGGGAAGAGCAATAGAAGAAACATTTTTGATGAATTTCCTGTAATAGTTGGCAAAGCCGAGAAAACGCTGCACAGCCTTGTGTGAATTAGCTAGTACACTGATCCATGCGTACGCTCAGGGTAATCAACTCCTCCAGGGAGGAGGCCGGGCATGAGTCGCTAGGTCGTCTTTCAACGTAACTGAGAGTCCGTGCCAATACGTGGCGGCGAGTGCCTCATCATTCCATTGGACTTCAGCAGCCAGCGTGCGGAACTCGATGGCGTATTTGGCAGCTGATTTTCGGGCCTGTGAAATGTGAAAAAGAGAGAAGGCGGCTGTCTCGCCCCGTGCAGGGGTATCAAATACAAGTTGAAACTACCGTCTGAAGAGAGAGTAATCTTGCGTTACTTCACTTTTGCGCTCCCATAGGGGGGAGGCCCAGGTGAGAGCATCTCCGGTGAGCAAGGCGTAGACAAATGCTACTTTAGCACAACCAGTGGGAAACAGGGAGGGGGACATCTTAATCTGCACCTCACATTGGTTTAAGAAACCGCGGCAGGCGAGGGGGTCCCCATCGTAGCGATTCAGAGAGAGAATCCGGGGCCCAAGGTTGGCATAGGTTGTGGCCACCGGTGGCGTGGGAGCCATGGGACTCTCCTGAGGGGAGAACTTGGCCAATTGCTGGGAGACAGTAGTCAGCTGGTTACTGACAAATTGTAAGGCCTCTAAGGAAATACTTGTACCCACCTCAGGGGGGTCTGCGTTTGTTGGGCTCTGCATAATGTCACGCCTGTATGCCCGCAGACCTGGCAAGACCCCAGTACTGAGGTGGGAACGGTATTACACCATACACCCACAGCAGTGGGAGCAAGCCCGGAGTGTGGTATAGTGTTGCTGGGCCTATAGAGAGAGTGGTTAATGATACTTGCAATGTCCGTAGGTGTAAGCGCAAGAATGGTCGTGTCCGTGTGCCAATGTCCAGGAGTCCAGAGAGTAGAGTCGTCGGGGTACATAGCCAGGTCCAAGGATGCCAGAGGTAAGCAAGGTAGTGTTTGAAGCAAGGTTCAAAGGGGTACAGAGAGCAGGGTAGTCCAGACCAAGCAGGGGTCAAAGCCAGGGAAATCCAAAGTAAACACAGGAGCAGGATACAGCAGGGACACAGAGGGAGCACAGCATAGGTCAGCACTCACAGGGAAACAGGAACTATGCAGAGCGAGGAAGAAGAGGACAGTCTGGGATTATAAAGGGATACACACCAATAGGAGAGAGGGGAGGAGCAGAGAGAGAAGTGGGAGACAACAGAGATAGGTCAGGGAGAGAAGAGGAGGCGACAGAAGGGGCAGTCAGGGGAATAGCCTGTAGGGATTGGGAGGAGGAGTCAGGAACGTGGCAGGCCAAAGAAGAGGAGCATGTGCGCGCGCCCTCTGTAAGTTGAGGGTGCGCGCTCACAGGCTGTGACAGGGAGATGGCCCGCAGGGACTGGGAGGAGGAACCAGAAGGGCGACAGAGCCCAGAGGAGGAGTGTGTGCGCATGCCCTCTGCCATCTGAGGGAGCGCATGCACAGGCCGCGTCACCAGGCGTGCAGAGCACCGCGCCACGGGTACCCCGCTATAGGGAGGCAAAGGAGCGGACGGGGCCGCCAAGGAAGGTGAGGTACTGGCCGCGGGCATAGTGGGTGTCTGGTGTGGGGAGCGTCACTGCAGGGGCTCGGGGACCGCGCGGGAGCGCAAGACCTGCGGGGCATGCGCTGAGGCAGAGGAGTAGAGGGAGAGGTAGATGGAACGGGACAGGAGTGGGAAAGGGTAGAGGGATTGGAAGGAGATGGCACAGAGGGAGAGAAAGAAGGGGAAGTAATTCCCTGAATCGTCACACAATGTACTCTTTGGCCAGGACAGAATTGGACGATCTCAAGACTGAGCTAGATACTGCAAACGCTACTATTACCGCCATGGATGAAAAGAAGAGCCAATCTGATAAAATGATGGCTAAACTGAAGCGTAAGTATGAGGAGGCACTGCATGAGATTACAGTCTTTCAGCAAGAGGTTCACACTCTTCATGTAGAGCTGAATGCCTCACAACAGGAAGTCAACAGTGACCGGACAGAGGTGGACGTATCTCAGAAGGAGATTCATACAGTCCGCAGAGCACTGGATGCCTCACATCATGAGATCAACAGCTGCCACACAGAACTGGAAGTCTCCAGAAAGGAACTTCACAGTCTCACTGAGGAGATGGACATTTCAAAGAAAACTATCCTCAATCTTAACTTAGATCTCAAAGTCTCTCAGAAGGAGCTTCAAAACCTAAACCTGGAGATAGAAGTCTCACGCCAGGAGACAGCCCGCCTCAAAGCAGATGTGCAAAATTGGAAGGTGGATTGCAAGGAGGCCCTGAATAGTACAGAGACTGAAAAAGGAGAAAATTTAAGATTAAAAAAAGAAAATTTGGAGTTGACAGACCATGTCAATGGAAAGAATGAAAAGCTGCACGAGCTTGAAAAAATAAAGAAACGGTTGGAAGATGAAAAATTTGAAGCAGAGCACCGACTGCAGAACCAACTGCAAGGTCTGCGTACACACCTCCAGAATGTCGAGGAGGAGCAGCAAACTCTGCAGGAAGAAAATCTGCAGGCTGCTAAGGAAATACAAGTGCTGCAGGAACGTCTGATTACCCAGTGCGTCCCCGCAAAGCAGCAGAATAAACTGAAGGCTACCCTGACCATCACCAAAGCATCGCTAGAGGCTAAGCTTAGAGGCCAGGTGACTCGGTACAAGGGGGAGCGCAAAAAGGTCCAGAAACTGAGACGAGTATCTGCGGCCCAAGCGAAGAAGTTCACAGTGCTCCACAAAATAATGAATGATAGGTGGAAGCAAGCTCAGAGAAAACACAGGGAAGAAATTAAGACCCTGAAAGGAGAATGTCAGGAAACACTCAAGAAACAGAGTGAGACTCTGCAGCCCAGTAACTTACAGATGCCTCCAATACGGGAAAAGGTATTGGCTCTGTCCAAGCATCGGTATCCCACAGTAACTATGGCCCGTGAGGACAGGGGACAGTGAGAGCAGGGGACACCACTCACCTTCAAAACAAGATTACGAAGTTTGAGCCACCTAAGAAAGCACTAGCCAAACCTGCAACCGCCCAACAGGCAACAAACAGAGGTAGGAGTGCAGAATCAAAGCCTGAGGAATTCTTAGCTGAGGTAGCTGAAAAGATAGGACATTCTCTGGAAATGGAGCTGGAATCGCAACTCATTCCCAAAGTAGCTGAACTGGCGACTACATTGAATGGGAAAAGTGCAGGAAGACAGCTTCAAGAACTAAGGGCTCAAGTGGCTGGTGTTGGGCGATCTTGTGATACCAGGAAATTGACATTTGGTGCTAAAGTGGAGCACATGGGAAGGATGGCGAGAGAGAGCGATTTGCATAGGCGCTCTGCGACTGTCGCCATACAGTCTGCCTACAAAAAGAGGAGTGCCCGACACAGGGGAAAGCTCAGGACCACGTGGTCAGTAGAAAGACTGTACTTAGGAAAAGTTCTCCTTGAGTGACTGAGGACTGCTGATCTCAAGCACCTTCTGGAGGAGACACTACTAAACTGGAGGAAGGGCTCCAATCCCAGCAGGACTGAGGGTTCTCCTCCATCCACTCTCATTCAAGTCACAGAGATATCTCGAATGAGAGTGGAAGGATGAGCTTTGGCCGTGGCAAGCCCGAGCTTCCCACAAACAGAGGAGGTATGTAACAGGGGACTTACCCTATTCAGAAAACTTGCCTCTAATCCAGCAGTGTGCTGGTTAATTAACCAGCAGTGTGCTGGTTAATTAACCAGCACCTGGCTGATTAGAGGTGTTAGAAAAAGCCTGCCTCTGAGACAGGAAGTGAGACTCCTAAGCCCACCTGTGAGCTGAACAAGGAGACAGACATCTTGAGCCTACCAGAAGAGGTTGCCAGCAAGACACATGGGGAAAGTACTTCTAAACCTGGAGAACAAAGAAGCCTTCCCCTACAAAAGACAGATAAGAATTTATTTTCTAAGACTTTTTGTATATCTGCACATATTAAGATATATGTTTGGGGCTGGGAGACATGCTAATCTAAAAGGAGTTGTGGACTGCATACACTGGCGACACACTTTATTCGAGCTCGGCTAGTCCCACGAATTCGGGTATACCCGGGTGTAGTGAGGTTTTTAGAATGCCATTCTCTATATAAATATTGAGATCTAAGAAATTAAGGGAGCTTGTACTAGTAGCAGAGGTAAATTGTAGGTTATAATTATTTGTATTTATACCTGACAAAAAGGCGTCCAAACTTTCCTGACTGCCTTGCCAAATCAAAATCACATCATCGATGTAGCGCCGCCAAAGGACAAGGTCCGCCCCCAGTACGCCACCGGGCCATATATGCTGTTCCTCCCAGAGTCCCATAAAGAGATTGGCGTAACTGGGAGCAAACCTCGTACCCATGGCGGTACCACATCTCTGAATGTAAAAGTTGTTATCAAACCAAAAGTAATTTTTGTCAAGTATAAAACAAATGCTATCAAGAATGAATTGTATTTGCTGTTCATTCATATCTGATTTATTAGAGAGCGTAACATGGAAGAATGAGTTCATCATGGCCACTATAGATGTTGCGTCTCTCTATACGTCTATAGAGAAAAATTTGGGCTGTGAAGCAGTGAGCTTCTTTCTTAAACAAGATCCAGATATGAATGAACAGCAAATACAATTCATTCTTGATAGCATTTGTTTTATACTTGACAAAAATTACTTTTGGTTTGATAACAACTTTTACATTCAGAGATGTGGTACCGCCATGGGTACGAGGTTTGCTCCCAGTTACGCCAATCTCTTTATGGGACTCTGGGAGGAACAGCATATATGGCCCGGTGGCGTACTGGGGGCGGACCTTGTCCTTTGGCGGCGCTACATCGATGATGTGATTTTGATTTGGCAAGGCAGTCAGGAAAGTTTGGACGCCTTTTTGTCAGGTATAAATACAAATAATTATAACCTACAATTTACCTCTGCTATTAGTACAAGCTCCCTTAATTTCTTAGATCTCAATATTTATATAGAGAATGGCATTCTAAAAACTAGGTCCTATTTTAAGGAAGTGGACAGCAATAACTACATCTTACGTACAAGCTGCCACCAGAATTTATGGATGGACAATGTCCCTTATAATCAGTTCAGGAGGATGCGCCGTAATTGCACTGATACATTGATATTTAATGATCAGTGCAATATACTAAAAGAACGCTTTGTTGAGAAACAGTATAATCCAGGACTCCTGGACGTTGCATTTGAAAAGCCTAATTGTCTAGATAGAAAGGATCTAATAATACCAAATAAAAAAGAGAAAGTTTTAAACACAAATTTTGACACAGCATTCTTAACTTCTTTTAATAAAGAATCAAACAATATCAAGAAAATAGTCAACAAACATTGGCATGTTTTATTAAATGACCCAATTCTGACGGATAACATGCCACAACACCCCAAGGTGATTTTAAAAAAAAGCTAGAAACCTGAAGGGGATGATAGCACCAAGTGCAATCAAAATGGTTGAATCAAATAAAAATAAAAATGGATGGCTTCAAAAATTAAAAGGATTCTATGGGTGTAGTTCATGCACCGCCTGTAGACATAAAAACCAAGAAAAAAAGAAATTTAAGAGTAACAACAGAAATGAGGAATATAAAATAAAACAATACATGAATTGTAATTCAAACCACATCATTTACCTTCTTGAATGCCCATGTGGGCTACAATATGTGGGTAAAACAACACGAGCAATTAAGACACGAATCATAGAGCATTTGAGTAATATTAGACGAAGTGTTCAGACCCATAATGTATCTAAACATTTTTCCATATTCCACAACTCCAATGTAACAGGATTAAAATTTACTGCTATAGAACATGTGGCACAACATTGGAGAGGTCGAGATAGAAATTTAGACCTAAGTAAAAGGGAAATGTACTGGGTACATAAACTCAACACTTTGACGCCAAATGGTCTTAATGTGGATTTTGAGATTGCACCTTTCCTCTAATTATTGCACTTTATTTATTGCACCTTGCACTTTGGCTATTCTGATATAATTCACATATTTAATCTGTATTTTTTATTCTTTTATATTAAATCATGCTGGTCTATTTTATACCTATGTCCCTCTAACTAATCAATGTCTTTTCTCTCTTTTTTCCCCCTGTGTATACATATGGATCCTCTCCATTTAATTACTATCAACTTGAGTTTTATTATGATCTTAGTTTTTTAATAATAGTTTTTAATTATGTTTTTATTTCTAGTACCTCTTAATATATAGAGTGATTAAAATTAAATTTATTATATGTATTTTATGCGTCGATATTTTTGGCCACAGAATTGTGTACCCTTGTGGGAGAATCTGTGTGTAAATTAATTAAATGTGTTTCCAATTAGTATCTCAATTGATGATGCTACTTAAGTAACACCCACTAGGGGACATGATTATTGCTCCTGAGGAAGCTGCGGATGCAGTGAAACACGTTGAGCCAAGCTAAGGAAGGAGACAGAGTACAGCTGCATCATACACTGACGGTCTGATAGCCTGCTCCAACCCTAGAGGCACTGCTGCTGCGGCTCGGCGAGTCTTCCATACCCCCTGATCTTCCCGTCCTTACCGGAAAAGGCGTCACTCCGAGGCCAGGAAGTGACGTCAGACGCCATCTATCCGGACGAGGGGGCACCCTCGAGGAGGGGATTTCTGAGTGGAGCGGAGGACATTTCCAACTGCCAAGCCGTGTGTAGCTGCCTGATACCCAAGAAACCTTTATGTGAATGTGCTCACACGTTGCATTGTGAGTACACATTTCTATGCTTCTTCTATAAATTTTTTAGTGTTACCTGGTACACACTATGTTTCCCTCTTCTCTCTGTATGAATGCGGTTGCTGGTTTGTGAGAGCGAAAGCCCCGGCGATCACACTATCCAGCTTACAATCATCAGTGACTGCTGTATGCTGCTATCTTAGGCGGAGGAATATATTATTCAACTCTACATACAAAAACGCTGTTTTTTATCCTAGAAAAAAAGAGAGCAGGTGCAAAACAGCGCTAGTAATATCAAATAAAATCAAATAAATGTTCAGGCAGCCAGGTGAATGACTGGTGGTACAACCAGTCAAATTGACAAACGGAAAAAAAGGGTTAACCGGCGCCAAAAAAGGGGGTAAATACCAGACCAATGGAAGGTGTAACAGTCCAAATACAGTCCTTGGGATGATGAATGGTGATGACTCTCACCTCAGCAGTGTATATGTGGATATATTTTTGGCGCCGGTTAACCCTTTTTTCCCGCTGTTTTTTATCCTGCTTTTTGTAAGTAGGCGATCTGTAAGAGCCAAGATTCTTCCTGAATTCTGACCCATAATTGTCCATAAGTACTACACTATGATTTGTTATTGTATGTTTTTTTCTGGGTGTTCCTGATGATCCTGCTCCCTTCCTGTCCTGGATTCATAAATACAGCTGACTGCAGATTTCGGCGCCAAAATAAGTGATGTCACGTCCCACTATGCCCTCCAATGGGCAATCGCATCACTCTCGCATGTGCAACAACCACCAGGGGGAGAGAGAGTCTCTGCTCAGACAATCAGAGCTCCCCCGCATCTGGTGATATTTAATACTCACCTGATGCTTGCAGGAGTCACGGCTAGTCCGTTCCAGGGCTTCACCTCTCCTGTGCTGTAGTGAGCATGCGCTGAATAGATGAGATGCACAACCACTGATGTTGCGGCCGTTATTTGAACACATCTCTGCGAACGCGGCCAATCGCCACAGGCACCCGTGCTTATCGCGGATGTTTTGTTTAAATTTCAAGGATTCTGTTTCTTCGTTTGCAATAAAATGATTGAATGGTAATGTGTACAGTACTGTGCTACTGTGCTACTGTGTCAATTTCATGTTTTTTAAAGCCAGAACACTAAAATGCGTTTTTCTGCTCTCGCCACGCTCGCATCTTAGTGTGGGAAGGCTGGAATTCATCCCGCGGTTTCAAATCGCGATTCCGATGTACATGACGCGTGAAATGTCCGAATAACAGCCGCTACATCAGTAGGAACAAACCCACTGGTCAGTGCGTGTGGATCCTCCTCCACCACAACCTCATGCTGAAACCGTAGTCGTTTGAGAAAAAAAATGGGGGGAGGTGGGAGAAGATAGCGCAGCCACCCTCCAAGCAGTAGAGGGCCATGATCAGTTGTATAAAAGAAACCCAGCATAATTACATTTCTAAACTATTGAGTTCACATTCAGTCCTAAAGGAAAAAGCAAGAACATTAAAAAACATAAATATTCATAAAAAATAGAATACATCCTATATATTCTATTTGTATGTGAAAAAACACTCTTCTTAGAAAACACAGAAATCAATAATCTTAATAATACTCATAATGAAATAAAATATTAATAATGGGATTAATGTTAAACCAGAAAAAACAAGTGTTGATACTGTTGATAATATTAGCAAGAAAGAAAGAGGACCATATAGTCATATCATTAGCTCTTAATATTAAATTACTGTGAATAAACAATAGTAATAATAAGAAAACCACTACGATATATAGAATGCATGTAAATATATTCTTCCATAGATCATAAAAAATGAAACGGCCCAAAGCATCATTTAGAGAAATGAATCACATAAATCTACATCAACAACTAATATCCATAGATAACTCCTACATTCGTATCTATGTATTACGATATTATAGACAACAAAAGGAGGCGGGCACATGATACAGTGTCCAATCTGATTGGAGCTGTACCATCTGACCTGAAAATATCACATCACAGGCCCTTAATAAGGCCTTGTCCACAGGCCATCAGGGACCCCCAGACACCCGAGTGGACCACCCGATGACCCCGGACACCCACGGAGACCACACGAAAACCCCCGCTGGCCTCTTGTATTAATGCTGTGCAAAAAAATAATAATACTTTAATGCATGTCTTCATCTCTTTTGCACCAGCCTTTAGCTGGTGAAAATAAATAGTGAGCTTTTATAGTACAAATCAGTTATCACTGCTTTGTGATTAGCGCTTACTGACAAAAAAATGGTGGGTTTGCCATTTTTTCATCTATCGTGCAACTTCTTTTTCATTGATTGTTTATTGGTGATAAAAAAGCCATTGTAGCGTGATACTGCACTATTATCACTGCTTTGTGAATCGCACAGCAGGCAGTATTGTGCTATAAAGGCATTTATCGCACTTAAAACCAGAATCGGTCCCACAGAGTGCAGTTATGACAGCATATCAGCCTGCTCTACCAACAGAGTTGTGAAATCACAGCTCATCTCTGGCCGACTGCCTTGGCGAGCGGAAGTGGTAAATGCCAAATACTTAATTTGAAAGTGAAGCTGCCTGGCTTGCAGCTCTAACTGGCTGCCTACTGAAAGAAAGTACAGATCTTAATATATAATAAATGAGTTTTATACAGCTTTAGCTGGCTGCCCAGGTGCCCACTTCACTCAATAGATTAGTTGACGCTGACCTCTAATATAAATTATGGGGAGCGCCAATTTATTTCTATCAGGATAACTGGGCGATTAAGCTGTGAAGTCACATCTCAGCTCTTTCTGGCAGACTATTGTATTAACTAGTTTGTGAGATGGTTAAAGTAAGGTGCATGTACAGTACATGATATAGCAGATACTGTACTGTATCTGCCTAATTTGCAGCTCTAACTGGCTGCCTACTTATAATAAAATTGGATTTCTGTTAGTCTAGGTAGTATATTCATGGAGCGCGACACTCAATCATCAAACAAACTAGTTTCCAGCCTGCCCTTCCTGAAGTGACGTAAGCGCGTCCCTATGCTTACACGTATCACTCCAGATGGAGCTTCGGCAGGGTAGGTGATCAGAGGGGTCCAGGTCCCGGTTTTAAATAGTGTCCCCGTTGTCATGGTGACTGATGACTTATCAGCCATTGTTGGCCAGGGGCTAGTAGTAATCTGATTATACAGTATACAGGACTATAACGGAAGTACGTTCCTCCCCCTCTTAACAGAAATAAAATTGCACACAGTCAAAGTGCTTAAATAATCATTGAGTAAATGATGTATCAATTAAGAGAAGCAAAGTCAATATAATCAACACAAAATATCTCTGTTACTCAACTAAAGGAAGCAATGGTGGGGGGCGAGCACACCAACAAAAGATGCAAAATAAGTTACTGCGAAAGGATCATTTATTTACTAAGATAGTCAAACGCATCCAACGCTTTGGTGCTAAGCACCTAATCCCACATTGGCACATTTCCCTAATAGTACTATTGCCCATTACTGTGGGGGCAGTAGTGGCCCCGGGGTCAGTGGTTACACCTCCTGGGAGAGTAGCAGGATCGGTCAATGCCTTCATTGCCATAGTGGTTAGCCCCTAAGGTAATGAAGGTGGAGCACACCTACACATTGAAGTGTTCACTGTTGTTGCAGTACCTACTGTGCTGTTACCTCCTTCATGAACCGTTACTATCATGGTGCTGGGACACATGCCCACATATTGAGGCATCTGCTGCTCTCTGCAATATTTATTTTGCTGCTGCCTCTGCTCGAGCACTCCACCACCAACCGTTACTACCACTGTGATCTAGTAAATACTTTATAAAACTGTTGTAGAGCGGCCATGGAAGGAGGGATGTTTTTTTTTTAATTCCTTCCAGTAGGGTCAAATGATATACTGGTCTCTGGTCTCTATCAATCAGGGCAGCTCTATCTGAGGGCTTACTGATTGCTGTCCCTGGACCGTACAGCTGACCATAAAATGCATTCTTTATATGTGATAGACTAAGGTAATAATCCTTCCCCCTCACAAATTATGTATGCAAACTATAGGGTGTACCCCTGCATCATCTTAGAATGTAGCTTCGCTGGTGGTGCTGCTTTGGGTAGAATAGCCCATATTACGTGTTTTGAGAAAATGTCCTTACACGAAACGCGCGTCGGCATATCTCACATGCACGCACAGGGTTTACACGCTAACCGCAATGGAAGAACTGGTTACACAGTTGAAGTTCCCTTCTCGTTCTAATCCTTGCTCTGAAAACAGACCCGATGATCTAAGAGAGCATGTCTAGGGGACTCACAGTAAAACCTTACAGCAGTATCTTTTCATGAGTGATTTTACTGGCCACTACAGTACATGCTTACTAATCAGTGGCTGCTGACATTTTTGACCATACAGATTGTTTAAGCACCTCTTGGGATGTAGAGGGTACTGATCCCTGAACCTATATAGTCTGATCCCAAAGTTATTTCTCTGTATGTCAGCCTGATGCACTGTGCGCTCAGGGTACTGTAGCACACACTAGCTCTCAGTTTATTCTTCATTAGTTTGACACTTTTGACATAGTGATTTATGCTAGTCTATAGGGAATTGATCCCTAATTATATGTGTACCTAACATAGTTCATTCACATGGCTGTAGTATACGTACAACACTTTCCTGTAGCAGTTTTCGCTTCCACTAACCTTTCGCCATCATGCACTAGATTGTTTGCTACACCTAGAACATTTGTGGCAAGGAGTTATTATATATACTCGCTCACGCATCAGTGTTAGATATGGAGCTCTGAAACCGATTATTTAAACCTAACTACGGTTTGAACTACCTTTAAGAGTCCATACAACAGGACCTACTCAGGCTCTAATGTTTACTCTTTGCCCCCTTCTTGTTTGCTCACATTGTGGGGCTGTATAATAATTTCAAATGTTTGCTATAAATAGATTGAGGTCATCCATCTATTCTATTGATTTTTCTTGATCCAGAGTACCTATCGTAGTACTCTTCAGAGGATCACAAGTGCATTAATTTTTGTTTTTTAACACCCATTATTTTAATTCGAAATTGTATATAAAATTACTAATCAATCATCCAGAATGGTCGTAGAGTGCCCATATTAGGTCTCTTTTTCTTGTGCAGTTTAAGCACATTCAGTTTCAGGCTACTCTGGGGTTTACATCTGTTCAATCCCTGATGTACTTTCCACCATGGCCATATGATTATTATTGGCTGTCATATTAAATGCAGTCTACTATGACCCCACTGTACTATCCTACTTGCAGGGCCAATTGGGATTATCTAACTAGGGAAAGGTTACACCACTGTACTGCACTGAGCACTTTTCGGGCTCACTTACACTGCAATCAGAGCCTGCAGTTAGATTAACTTTGAGCTCTTTACGACTCTACACTGTAGCTGTAACTCTAGCTACTGTACCTCTCAGAGATACAATTTAAACCATTCACCACTAGTGTCATTTTATGGTTACAATACATTACACTCTTGCCACTAGAGGTATCCTCTCCCTGATACTATACAGTGTATGGGGGCTATGCACTAAGCTCAATGGCTTTGCGATTTGATTAGGTCCGTTAAAAAGTGAAGCCGGGGACGCGATGCACTAAGGCCTTGAGGCCATTTTTTTACGTACCTGCTTCAAATAGCTCAGAACAACCACAGCAAACGTGTTGCTTTTTCCCCCCCTGCTAGCGTTCTTAACCTTTACGAACGCTAGCTGATAGAAAAAAATGCCGCTTGTAGGCAGTTACAGGCGATTATACAGTACATAAATACATTTTATTAATATTGTACATGAGAAGGGGTCTCCGGAGCTGAACCGCATTATTGTCAGCTCTGGGGGACCCCTACTTCATGAGGTACAGGCCCCGTTTACTGCTTCCACGTCACGTGACTGGGAAATGTACATTCAGCAGGGGATACCGGCACCCCATAAATGGGCCTGGACTCCTGAAGAAGGGGGTCCCCAGACCTGAAGCCAATGCTGTTCAGCTCCGAGGACCCCATGCTCATTGACAGTATTATTAAAGCAAACGTAATCATTAATTTTTTTATGTCTTCATTTACACGCTAAGGCAATGATGGTGCCCTGAGGTTCATGTATGTCCCCTTATTTTTCTGGGGTATATGTGGGAGAGACAATGGAAGGAGTGAATCCATGTAATATAATATTGTTGTCAATTACAGTGTGTGTCATTATTTTTGGGTTGGGACATGGCAGTGTAGTGGTTAAATTCTGAAATGCTGACGTCGTCAATTTAGGCAAACACCTGAAAACAATAGTAATCACACTTGTGGCCAACTATTTGGGAGGGATACCCTACATAAAGCGTTCATTTTGTTCATTTAGTGTGGGTGTTGTTGTGAAGAGAGATAGAGTCGAGTTGGTGGTAGTAGTTGGAGAGAGTTGGAGAGAGTTGGTGATTTGTTGGCGAATATTGAGTGAGTTGTCTTGTGTTATTATATTTTGTTTATCTACTTTTTTGTATTGTTAGTGTGATTGAACTTTGTTAGTGTGTTATTTTTCTTTATATTTGTTTCTTGTGAGTGAGTCAAATTGAGAGGATGAGTGGATGTGGGAGTGGATGTGGGAGTGGATGTGGGAGTGGTGCTGTGGCTGGTGGAGTGGTGGAGCGTGGGAGTGGAGGAGGTGCGGTAGCTGGTGGGAGTGGGGGAGTGGTGAAGCGTGGGAGTGGAGGAGGTGCAGTGGCTGGTGGGAGTGGGGGAGTAGGGGAGTGGTGGAGCATGGGAGTGGAGGAGGTGCAGTGGCTGGTGGGAGTTGGGGAGTGGTGGAGCGTGGGAGTGGAGGAGGTGCGGTGGCTAGTGGGAGTGGGGGAGTGGTGGAGCGTGGGAGTGGAGGAGGTGTGGTGGCTGGTGGGAGTGGGGGAGTGTTGGAGCGTGGGAGTGGAGTGAGACGTCGTGCCAAGGCAGGTACGTCCCGTGATGACACTCCAGGTGGTGGAGTGCAGGTGGATGAGGGTAGCGGGACTACTGGACTGGGAGAGAGGGACACTGTTCACCATACAAACAGTGATGATGATGGAAGTGATGAGGGGCCATCAACAAGCCAGGTGCGGACGGAGGGCCTAAGAAACCCCCGCTTTACCCATCGCGAAAATGACATCCTGGTTGAAAGTGTCATGGATTCCTATGAACAACTCTATGGATCATTAGCATGTAAATTTTGTATTTGAATTATTCGATAACAATATATAAATTAGGTTGTATATGCCGCATTCTCATGTATTAACTTTATTTCACATGTGTAAATTGTGGGGTGCTGTGGAACAATGAAGGGACCTCTAATCTGTCTTAAGTACATAGAGAACATAAAAAGTGTTGTCCGCACTCATAATGAATACTAAACAATCAATGATACTTTAAATGCTGATATATATGAATGACTCAAAGTGAGGGTCATTCATTGTCAATGTGCCTACAAAATTTAATCACATACAATTAACAGAAGGGTGAGGGATGGTGAGGGAAGGGTGAAAATTGTCATTATTAAAAATTCAGGGATATGATAAACACATCCCGAACAGGGAAGGAAGTGGTTTCGATGAGACACAGGGGAACGCGACGTTTCGTGCTCACTTACCCCTTTTACAGGCCAATTATCATAATCAGCACAAAGTGGGACTATGGGCCTCATGCAGTAAGCCCCGATACAAAATTTTCGGCAAGAATAGCGAAAAGGCTTTTTTTGGGCGATTTGCCCTCGCAGTATTCAGTAAGGGCCGAATCCTTCCGATCCCTGCCGAAGCACTGCGAGAGCAAAGCTGCCGATGAGCCCGTGCCGATACAGCCTGGCTCCCGATAAGGCCTTTTCTGCCGATAGATGTTTGCAGCTGAGAGAGACAAGTCGCTCTCTCAGCGCAAACATCGGCAACAGATAAAGTATTTAAAAACAACTTTTACTGATAGTGGACATGTGCAGGGGGTCTTCGGAGCTGAAGCGTGTTGGTTTCAGCTCCGGGGACCCCGTGCTCCCCAAGATACAGGCCCCTTTATGAGGTTCCGGTATCCCTCTGCGTTTAAAGGTCCCGATCACGTGACCGCGACCTGTAAACAAAGCAGAGGGATACCGGCACCCCAAAAGGGGCCTGTATCTCGGGGAGCACGGGGTCCCCGGAGCTGAAACCAACGCGCTTCAGCTCCGGAGACCCTCTGCATATCTACACTATCAGTAAAAAACACACATCAATAAAGACTCGTTCCTTATCTTGGCGGCTATGTGCTACGGTAATGAAGTAGCATGAATGTATTTTTAATAATACTGTACAGTGAGCAGGGGGTTCCCTGAGCTGAACCGCATTGCTTTGTGGAGCAGGGTCCCCCTGCTTCCCGAGTTACAGGCCTCGGTATGTGTCATCGGGTGGCAGTGTCGCCGCCATGTTTATAGCGTTCCCGCAACAAATATGGCGTCCACACTGTAACCGATGGCCCAAACCGGGGCCTGTAACTCGGGAAGCAGGGGGTCTCTGAGCCACAAATAAATGCGCTTCAGCTCAATATTATTAAAATACATTAATGCTGCTTCATTACCACAGCGGATAGCCGCTAAGGCAATGAAGGGGTTAACGCATAGTAGCATGTTTATTGGGGACAAGTGCCCCCAATAAACATAGCAGCAATGCACAACATACAATACAGTAATGGGCAACAGTAATATTATCCACAAAAGGATAATAGTGCAGTTGTCCATGTACAATACATACACACCAATAAAGACATTAAATACATGTAGCACTCACCCATGTACGGCTGCCACGATGAAGGCCATCCTCATCTTCATCCTGCCCATGCCCCATCCGCTTCTGCAAAACAGACACAATAATTAAAACATTCTATGTAATGTCCCCTAACCCCTTAATCACCATAACGGTTATTAACCGCTACAGTCATTAAGGGGTTAACCCACCATCACCCACATACCCTCTCCCACTAACCCCCCCAACCCTGAGGCCCAACCACCCTCACCCACTATCCACAGGGGAGTACTACCAAATACCCTTGGGGCCTATACCCCCTCCCCCAGCACATACAGTACAATAATGAGCCAAATAAATATTATCCACATAGGTATAATACATTATTTGGCCATTATTAAACACATTCAATACGGTAATAAAGTGATTTAAATTGTACTAACCTCATCAATAAGAAGTCTCCATTGCCAGCGTGGGAACTCCATCCCTACTCTGATTGGCTGCCGTACCATGTGAGCCCGGCCATGTGTCTTTTCATGACGTTTTCTTAAAGGCAATTGCAGCAAAGCCATTCTGATTGGCTGTGCTGTCATTGCCTTTAAGTGACGTCATCAATTTTTTTTACATCGGCCAAAACACATGGTTTTCACGGCCCAATCAGGGCCGTGGGAACCATATGACGACAAATGTGACGTCATAGGCCTTTAAAAGCCTATGGCGTCTCATTTTGAAGACAGACGCCGAGGAGGAAGGACCTCCTCCTGAAGATTGAAGACCTGGGCGTGGCACCGGACGCCAAGAAGACCCCGGAACAAGGTATTTTAATACAGATTCACATGGATTAAAACTAGAACAACCCTTGATTGTCATGTTGTATTATTTTAATGTTTAATTTTTAATGTTTTTTTATTTCATGGTTTCCTGTTCCTGGATTGTTTCGTGGATGGTGTCGTGGATGGTGTCGTGGATTGGTTCGTGAGTAAGCTGATCAACGGGAGTCGGTGGGGGCAAGTAATGGTAAGTTTAAGAAAGAAATGTATTGAATGTAACTGTGTTTTTTGTTGCTTTTTCATGTGTTCATTTTTTAAAATGCATATCATTTGTTGCCACTGTATGTATGTATGTATGTCTACATGTATATATACAGGGTAACAAATGATACTGTTGTTAAAGCTTGATATTCTGTATTGTTAATCATTGTGGCTATGCATAGATGTGTGGTAAATGTATTTTATTATTAGAGAGATGTAAGTTTTGGGCTTCTAGGCCGTACAGTAGGTTATGGAAAGCCTTGCTTTAGTATATTGTAATTGTTGGTGTACATTTTTCAATGTTTTGAAGTGGTTCTCTGTTATGATAGCTTTAGTTCATTGTGTAATTGGTATGGATGGTATTTTAATTGTTTAGGGATGTAATTGATGTGTGTTAATTCATTGATGGTGAGTTAATTGGATTAAATAATATACTTCTTGTGATGTATGGCGATTTGAGTGGGATTATTGTATTGTTAACATTGATTTGCAGCGTGTACATGTAGTTTACATGTTATGCTACATGTATACACTGTAAATGCAATGTTTTAAGAGGCATGTGAGCCTTCAGATTGAATGATTAAATGTGATTTGGTTAGGCAATTGGTTTTTAAATCATTGAGGATGTTATGCATAAATGTTGTTGGCATTGCAGGATGGCTTCACCCCTTAATTACCTTTCAGGTTAGTACCCGATAAGGTGATTAAGGGGTTCAGTGTTATGTTACTGGTATTCAAATGTTTTGGCAATTTATTATTTTGGCAACGGACACCAAGGATTATGCTGGCGATGGAGACTTCTTATTGATGAGGTTAGTACAATTTAAATCACTTTATTACCGTATTGACTGTGTTTAATAATGGCCAAATAATGTATTATACCTATGTGGATAATATTTATTTGGCTCATTATTGTACTGTATGTGCTGGGGGAGGGGGTATAGGCCCCAAGGGTATTTGGTAGTACTCCCCTGTGGATAGTGGGTGAGGGTGGTTGGGCCTCAGGGTTCGGGGGGTTAGTGGGAGAGGGTATGTGGGTGATGGTGGGTTAACCCCTTAATGACTGTAGCGGTTAATAACCGTTATGGTGATTAAGGGGTTAGGGGACATTACATAGAATGTTTTAATTATTGTGTCTGTTTTGCAGAAGCGGATGGGGCATGGGCAGGATGAAGATGAGGATGGCCTTCATCGTGGCAGCCGTACATGGGTGAGTGCTACATGTATTTAATGTCTTTATTGGTGTGTATGTATTGTAAATGGACAACTGCACTATTATCCTTTTGTGGATAATAGTCATTGTGCACATTACTATACAGTATGTTAGGGGGTATAGGTGTTGTTGGGTTTATATATATATATATATATAAATTTTTATTTATATATATATATATATATATATATATATATATATTTCTTTAATTATTTATTTATTTAGTTATTGTGGGGCTGGGGTGTGTATTTTTTTAATATTGTGGCTAGTGGGGGTGGGTGAAAGGGGTATTAGCCCCAACGGTGGTAGTTTATGGCTTGCGGGTGGGTAGCGGGAGGCCTTAACCCCTTCAGGACCGTAGCGGTATTAACTGCTACGGTCGTGAAGGGGTTAAGTGCCCCCGCAACCCCCCCGCAAGTCCTAAACTCACACCCAGGGCCAAATACCCACCTCACCCATCCCCGCTACCCACAATAATGCTGGCACGGTGGGTTAACCCCTTCATTGCCTTAGCGGTTAGCCGCTAAGGTAATGAAGTGGCTTTTAAATGCCTTTTTCCTGCCTCGGATGCATGCCGGGGGGCTCCGGTGCGGGTATCAGCTCCGGAGACCCCCGGCATCAATCACAGGCAGGAAAAAGGGCTGATTTTTTCTAAGTGTCGCCCTTGCCGATGCTTCTCCTTCAGCAAGTTGCCAACTTTAGTTGGTGGGCTGGATTGGCCATAAAATCTCCAATCTGGCCTGCCGATCAGCACCGAAAAGCTGATTGGGGCTTACTGAATTCAGGCGGGTTAAAAAAGTCCCGATAAGTGGCTTATCGGCAGCCGGGTGGCGAAAAAATTTTTTTCGGAAAAAAGTTGCCGATAATTCCCACTTATCGGGGCTTACTGAATCTGGAAGGGAAAAAATGCCGATAAACGCCTTATCGGGGCTTACTGCATGAGGCCCTATGTTACTTACCGACTCCCTCACAGTAATTTCATCACATTGTTAAAATAAATGGTATTAAGATGCCATTACTGTTTATTCAAGACATGCCTAACGTTACATACAGTTGTTAAACATGTATGCTGTAATGGAGGTGTGCAGCTGATTGTTCACATGTAATTTGTCAGGAATGCGCGCATGACCTACACTAATAGGTGTCTGTAATTAGAGGGACATGTTATAATTGTTACAATATTAACATACAGTAAGATTTAAATACTGAAATTTATATGAACACATTGTTACATATACGCAGGTAAAACCAAGACCAGTCAGAAGTCAAAATTGTGGGGCCAGATATGCTGAGCTGTCTCATCAGCTGGTGTCTTTCCAAGGACATCAGAGACGTGTAAAAAAAGATTTGGGGACATAAAACTTAGGCTCAAGAATAAGAATAGTTGGCCACAAGTGTGATTACTATTGTTTTCAGGTGATTGCCTAAATTGAGGACGTCAGCATTTCAGAATTTAACCACTACACTGCCATGTCCCAACCCAAAAATAATGACACACACTGTAATTGACAACAATATTATATTACATGGATTCACTCCTTCCATTGTCTCTCCCACATATACCCCAGAAAAATAAGGGGACATACATGAACCTCAGGGGACCATCATTGCCTTAGCGTGTAAATGAAGACATAAAAAAATTAATGATTACGTTTGCTTTAATAATACTCTCAATGAACATTTTTTTTTTTTAAATTCGGTGTCCACGCTCAAATCGTGTTATGAGCGGATCCGCGTTATAGCGGATCGCGCTATAACGGGGTTGAGCTGTATATATATACACATACATACATCATATCGCTTCATTCATGCACTACAATAGTTAATTTGAATAAAAACCAGTTACTTTGGGGTGCTGCATAATAATTTTTAAACTTTTGCAGATCCCCACCTCCTCATGTCGCAATGAATACATTTTAAAATAGTCAACCATGTTCTCATCCAGTTAGTTCATGCACTGTGGGAGCATAAAATCCGAACACATTCTCTTTTGTATTTTGACATTCAGAATTACATCACATTGATTAAAAGTTACAATTTTTTAGCTAATGCCACATGCTTTTAGGGATTCATTTTCAACCAAGATCTTCATGAAATTAGACATGGCAGGGGCATCTTCAATGCTGAGACGACCATATGAAACATATACATATATGATATTTCAAGCTATAGAATACCAGGAAGATAAGAGAGCTAAAGTCCGTGAAATTTATGATTCAACACAACTTATCCATTCAAGAATGCTTTATTCGAATAATACCACGTTTCGGACAGAGGTACTGTTGCTGGGAAATACTCCAATTATGTAAGCTTATGTTCGATCATGGCACATATCTTTGAGAAAAAAAAGTTTCTTCAGTTATCTATGTAAGAATTGACGTTCACAGAGTGGTGTCTCGTATCATATGCCAGCATAGTGCCTCGCACAATATGATTGGCAATACGGAGAAACCTACTATGGGAATGTGCAAAACTTTCCTGTCCAATACCAGTGTGCATGGGAAAACATTAGCCAAGATGCGTACCTGACTCAGCCCATGTACTGGGCAGAAAACGATGTGCCAGAACAATCCACCGCTGGCAACAAGATGTATATGCATCAGGATCCCATGATTGACTCAACCGTGGACGAACCGGATCTGCCTGCCTGGAACAATGGTTAACAGCAAGGACCTTGTTGACTTCTACAATAAAGGTAAATATTTTGTAATATGGCTTTAATTATTATTATTGCGAAGTACTTTATTACATATGAGAGCATCATCTGCATAACATCCATCACGCATGCGCTAAACTACACATATATGATGAAGTGTAGCATAGCAACAATTAGAATATATATGTGTAAAGCTGCATTTTAATATTCAGCGTAAAAAATAACATTTTAGATATTACATTATATATGTGCATCAATACAATCTGCACAATGACAAGTGATTAGCTCCATTATAGATTGATCCGTTCACCTACAATTGATTGCTACTATTCAGCATGTAATAATATCGATGCCGCGTCCTCATGTGACGTGGCTATGTGGTCATGTGACGATGCTGACTCACCACTATGAGAGGCTGCATTTAGACGCCCAGCGCAAGAGAGCTTGCGTGCGAATCTAATGATGGCCGCAGTGAAAGACGCTAAGAGCCATATAAAGATGAGCACCATTTTTTAACAGATATTATAATGTACAATTGTTGAAATTGCAAGGTTCTCTAAGCATACAGTATGTGTACCTTCAGCGTTAACCTCCAAAATAATGCATGCCTAATATTACAGCACACGCCTGCTTAAATAATCAAATTATTTTTGACCAACATTTTATGACTATGTTATTTATCTTTCAGACAACTACTTTTGACATCGACTGTCCTAACATATTATTTGACGTTTCTAAAAGAACAACTTGAACAAAATAATTTATAATGCTTTCAAACACTGTAGAGATGATTTAGACATTGATGCTTATTTCCACTATTGCTTCAATCTTTAAATCAATAAAACATAATATACGTAATTTAATAAAAAAAAATATGTACTCATAATGATAGTTTCATATATATTCATAAATAGATATGTTAATATGTAGTTGATTGTGACATGATATTTATATATAATTACACAAAAATATGTTATTAATGCACTGAGTATGTATATCAAGGATAATGTTGACACATTTTTCATTAGCTATATATTGAAATGTACAGTATATTAAATTTGGTGACATAAAATATACCAAGTACAGTATATACAATGTTTTGTCTAAAAACAGTACTGGGTGTTGAGAGAAATTGTGTTTTTATTTTGTAATATATCCATACCATAAATAATATTTGTATATTTATGGAAGGATAATTACTATGTTAAAATGTTTTATTTAAACATCTGTCATATGTACATTTATACAAACTAAAATACATTATATAAAGTATTTTACACACATCTCACGTCAACAACATTGAATGTCAAACTTGAAGGATGCTACGAATTAAACTGTTGTTACAATGTCATGCTTAATACATTGTATAATAACGTTTACTGTATACACGCACCATGACAATGCGCTGCAGGGTCACGTGGTCTGACGTCACGTGACCACATGCGTCATTTGATGCCGACAAAAGAGGTGAGGGGGCGCAAGCACGAGGGGGAGAAGGCAAGGGGGTCGCAACTTTAATAGTTTGTGCACCCTGGTATATATTATTATTAACAGATAGATGGTGGCCTACTTGAGAAATAGGTGGAGATGACATTCCGATGTGTCTCCACCCCACTGGCTGTCTGCTCATGATCACAGAAGACCCAAGAAAGTGATGAAATTGGATTGCAGGTTACAGAAGAAAAAAAAGAAGACAAAGACTTTGGATTTTTTTTTTACCTGGTTCCTGTTCGTGGATTGGTTCGAGAGCATGCAGTGTCCCTGGGATTCGGAGTGTGAAGACATCTAAAAGGTAAGTAAAAATATGGAATATGTTTTATTTTTCTTTTACAGGTTTTTTATTTTTATTTTGATTTAATTTTTTTGATGCCCATTCATTGCATTCTATTTAAGTATGTTTCTATGGATATACATACTGTATATACAGGGGAATGGTTGTTTGTGCAAATGCTTGTTTTTATGTATTTTAAATGTAGTTTGGTTGTTTGTTTATAAATGTTTGGGCAACATAATTTTTATTTTTATTTAGTAAGATGTAATTTTTAGTTTTTTTTTCAATGGTTTATTTCAGGGGAATGCTTGCTTTTTAATAGTGGCTTCTTTTTGGTAGTTAGATTTTGTGTGATGGAGGTTACTTTGAGCTTTCATTTATTTCATAATGGTTTTGTTTTGGTGTTTTCATTGAGGAATTTATTTTGGATTGGATTAATTGACTGGTGGTAATTTAGTTCTGTTTACTTCTTTATTTGTTTATCTGATTATTTGATGGCATTGGATCTTGTTTGTGATTGTTTCTTTTAGTTCCACCATTGACTGGCATAGTGTTAAATGATGCACAGATTATATGGGCATAATTTAACCATTGTGCCATTCAATTGTTTTATTGGCATTTGTTATATATTTAATTGGCTATGTGATGTGTTTTATTTTGCTATGTGCTGTATATTGTTTTGCTATGTGCGATTTGATTTTGCTGTTTAATGCTTTATATGTGGCTATGTAATGTTTTTTATTTGGCAATGTAATGATTTATATTTGGATATGTGATTTATTTGGGCCTGATTTTTTTTTAATCCTTCGCCATTAATTTTTATATTGGTCAATCATGCACATATTATTATGGGCATGATGTACCAATGAATGGATGAAGGATGGGTATAGTGGGTCCGGAGTGGGTGGTTAGGCCTCTCGGGTGGGTAGCAGGGCAGGGTGGGTTAACCCCTTAATTACTATAGCGGTTATTAACCGCTAAGGTGATTAAGGGGCTAGGGGACATTAGACTGTATTTATTATCTATTCTTGCTGGCATCGGAGGACAGGGACATGCAGTAAGCTAATGAGGCCACCCTTCACATTGCCAGGGGTAAGTTGAACGGTTTTATTTACTTTATTTATGCTTGCTAATGTTGTGATTAATAATGGTCAAATAATCTATTATCCATATTTGGATAATAGTTACTTTGTCCATTACTGTACTGTTTGTGTTTGGTGGGGGGTGGGGGATTGATTTAAATGTAGGCCATGTTTTATTTTTTGACAGACAGAATTGGTACCTCAGGCCTGCGAGGACCCACGGGGACCGTCCAATGACCCCCGGACGCCCACGGGATCCACCCGAGGACCCTGGACGCCCATGGGTACCACCTGAGGTCCCATGGGGGACACCTGCAGGAACGAACCGGGGGCTCCAAAGCTTTGGGGCCCTGTGGACCTGGATGGACTACCCGAGGGCCCCAGACCCACGTGGGAACCACCCGAGGGCCCCCAGTCCCCCATTGGAACTACCCGAGAGCCCCTAGACACCCATGGGGATGACCCAGGGACCCCAAGACAGCCGCAGGGACCACCTGTGGCCCCATTGGGGCCCACGGGGAATGCAGGTCCCACCTGGAGGCTCATGGAGCATAGCTGGGACCACTCGGAGGCCCCCAGACACCCATATGAACCCCCCAGGGTGCACTCTGGGGCCTGTGGACACCCATCGAGACCACTGGGACCCCCGCTGGCCTGGGGTATTAATCGTGTGCCAAATAATAAAGTGCAAGTCTTAGAGTATGGGGGGGCACAGGGGGAGGGTGGTGTATTGGCATTTATTAAATGTTGCAATGTTTATTGGGGGCCTAGGAGGTAGGTAGTGTGTATTTTTTGTATTGTGGGTAGCGGGGGTGGTTGAAGCGGGTATTAGCCCCAAGGATGGGTGTTTAGGCCTACTGGGTGGTAGCGGAAGGGGTTAACCCCTTCATTACCTTAGCGGTATTAACTGCTTTGGTAATGAAGGGTTTAAGTCCACCCACAACCCCCCCACAAGGCCTAAACACCCACCAAGGGCCAAATACCACCTTCACCCACCCCCACTATCCACAATAAGCCTGGAAACCCTTTAACCCCTTCATTGCCTTAGCGGTTAGCTGCTAAGGTAATGAAGTGGGCTGTAAATGCATTTTTCATACATCGGGGGTATGATGGCGGTTATATATATATATATATATATATATATATATATATATATATATATATATATATATATATATATTAATGGATTTCAGCTCAAGAGACCCCAGCATCAATCTGATGCATGCGAAAGGCCTGATTATTTTCTAACTGCCGCTCATCGCCAGTTTCTCCCCACCTTCTTGCTAACTTTTTGTGGCGGGACGATTGGGAGAGAAAATCACAATTCTAAAGTGGCGATCAGCTGCAATAAGCTGGTCAGGGCTACTAGAATACAGCGACTTGGAAAAGCTCGGCGATGAGCGGCGAAAAGTGGCTTAAAGGCAAGCGGTTGGCAGGTTTTTTTTTCGTGGGGAAAAAACAGCGATTTTTGCTCTTATCGCCAGCTTATCGGGGCTTACTGAATCCAGTAGGCAGTTTTGGTGAGAAGCTGGCGATAAGTGGCTTATTGCTGCTTACTGCATGAGGCCCAAAATGTGATGCAAAAATATTGAAATCTTTAATTGCTACTATGGCTAAAAAGGAAACAGAAGTTCCTTTTCTTTAAATTTACACGTGAAATGATTTATCTATCATAGCATGGTTCACTGAATCATTTCTTTAACAAATTCTAGTAGAGGAGCACACAATTGCATATTTCTATACTTTACAAAAAGGATAGATAACATGGCACTATTCTGTTTTTATTGTATGTTCATTTAAAGCAGATTGCACATTCAAACAGATCTGTTTTATTGCATCTGAAATTATGCTGTATACTATTGAAGATTTACTCTATCACTTTCGTTGTCTGAATTTATTATTGATTTTTCATTCACATCTGCTCTGCTGTTCAGTCTACTGAATTTAATGTTTTTTTTTGTTGTTCACATATGGATTTAATGTTAACAGAGACATGTCATTGCTACACATTCCTCTCTGTCAGCAGCTTTCAGAATGTAATTTTTCTATTTCTACACAACTGTGTTTATTACATTCCACTACCCAATGAAAATTGTTTATACAAAGACCTTTGTGTGATGTTCATCCTATGCAATGTATATTCCTCACAAGCAGAGATTGTTTTCTTTGATTGAGTCACTAACAAAATATGTCTAAAATTATATTTTTTCACAAATGTTTATAGTAATATATTTGTGTTTTGATTTCGAAGTTAATGTAAAAATCCAGTTCTTAATCACCTACCAACGCTTGCAATTTTGTGTGTCTTGGTGCACCAATGTATTAATCCAATTTTAATATGTTGTGTGGTAGAGATTGGTGAATCTGCCCAAAACCGTTTCCCAGATTTTCTTGTATTTTCCCCCCAAAATCCGTTTCGCATTGTCCACAAACGGATTTGGTCGTTTTTAATCCACACTGATACTCTCAAAAACTGCCATTGAATAAAACCTGTAGATGGATTTGTAGAATCCAATCCGCACATTCAGCAAATTGGTGGCAAATTGCTGAATTTGCGTATAGGATTCTGCAAATCAGTCCACAGGTATCGAAATTCATGGAGTGTATTGGAAATGATAATTAAACATCTGCAAAACTCGAATCGCCCTTTTTGATATTGAACCATTGAAATCCATGATACGAAGGAAATGGCCTATCCGCTGTGAATCATAATACAAAAAACAATTGATCCATCTCTATTGTGTGGTGCATGTATCACTAAGGAAAAAAATAAGACATGGGTTGTAGTTAGAGGGAGAGTTTGGAGGTTGTGGTTGCGCACATTTAAATTATATATATTAACAAATTGGAAGCATACAATATCTTTTGTGCATCCAAAATAAGTTATCATGCACTCCTATAATAGAATGGTAATGGCTGGTGTTATTGTCATAAGGATAAACAGCATAAAATACCCACAAGAATGAGGTACAGAGACAAAAGCACTCAGCAGTTCAAAATGCTGAGTGCTTTTGTCTCTGTACCTCTTTATTGTGAGTATTGTATGATATATATATATATGGGTGTTCACGGGTATGTAGCGCACATTCCCCCACCCTATGGGAGATATGGTGGCTACTGAATGTGTGTGGTGTGTTACCTGTGGCTCATAGGAGGCCTGAAACTCCGCTGCTGGGAGACTGGGGTGTACCTGATCCGTCTGGTGACAGCGCCTCCACCTGTGCGGGATCCTACTATGTTGGATAACCCCGTCACAGGACCCAATGCAATAATACACACACTGATATAGATAACAGTTTACTGCATGCTTATGAAAAAGGAATAACAATGTAACATCCACACCAAATAGGCCTCGAATGACCAAAACCCCTCAGTGCCCTCCAACACAGTGTCCACACCCTGATGGGATATTCCCCAAAGTACTGAGTTGCCCCTGGGCACCCAACCACCCTGGTGTCCACATGAGCCAACCCACCCAATGTGTGCCACAGTGCTGCCCACAACTGCAGTTTTATTGTTGATGCACTTGGTGATGTGATGATACCTGCCGGGTACTCCAGTACCCCGTAGCGCTGACTGAAGACCAGATGCTGTCTGGTCCCATGCCGTTGTCGTCAGTGAGTAGTCCACCTCCATGTGGGGTGGTATCTAGCTGGAGGGTCCCAACATAAAATAGTCTCTTTCTGTGTTGTGAACTGGTCTTAGACCACAAGATGCCAGGTCGCTGCCATGTCCTGGCTGTGTCCCTCATGCTTGATACTACAGGGGCAGTGTCCCTATCTGTCGGGCCTAGCTGGGGCCTCTGGCCTAGTTCAGGGGCCACAGACACCCTACACACAGACCCTACCCTCTCCTTGTCCCAGCTCCGACTGGCGTGCTCTCAGCATGCCAAATGTTACAATTCTGGTTGCAGGGGATTGCTGCAGCCCTATTGGATGAGCTTAGTCATCTGACAGGCAGCCCTATGGCCATCTGGGGGCTGAAGTCCCCATGGACCTAAGATGGCCACCATGCACTGCGTATGCGTGCGCCTCTCCCTAATGGCCGCCGCAACTTGGGACATACCTGCGCATGTATGGGACATCTGCGCATGCGCGTGCATAAACACCATGACGGCGCCTCCGGTGACTCAGTCATCCTGTGCAAGCTCCTTGCTTCTCTTGGTGGTTCCCCCGCTATGTGGAGGTAAGCGGGAACCAAGGGGGTGGGTACTGGGGGATGCCCAGAGGGGGACCTTGCCACATTCTCCCCCTAGTAAAAATACCAACGTTCCCACTTGGGAACAGCGTACACAACCACACAGATTATATTATAAAAATACATTGAAATATGTACAACTTACCACATTGACATAACTCTACATCAAGTTATATATTTCCGTGAACATCACAATGACAGATTTGATTTTGCTGCAAGACCACTGCTGAGCCTCAGTGTGGTGCCCCAAATGAATCATAGGCTATCCGGTTAGAAGGGTACCTAACACATTTGCTTCGACGAAGCCCTACTTCATCTTTCTCTGGGGAGTTGTGATCGTACTCTTGAGGCTCAGTCTCTCTCATCGGGGGTACTACGGTCTCTGTCATGTCTCTATGAGGTATAAAGAAAGGACTTCTGGGGTCCAGAGGAAGGCTCATTGGAGCCACCAGAGTAGGTGTCTGAGGCCTGGTCCATTATCCGTATCTCCTTCTGGAGGTGCTCCTTGACATTGGTCTGCATTACTATAGGGTCCTTCCATAGGATCCTCGGTTGTTTCAGTTACTGTTTCTTCAGGACCTTCTGGCTCACCAGCCAATGGTGTAGCCTCTGCCTCTGGTTCATCATCCCCCACTTGTGGGATAGGCAGAAGATGATTGCGGTGCCAGACTTTTACCCGGCCATCCATGTCTTTTATACAGTAGACCGGGAGGCACGGCACCTGTAATTCAACCTCGAATACCCCGTCGCGCCAATGGTCGGCCAATTTGTGTCTGCCGGGGATACTGAGGTCACGGAGGAGAACGGTGTCTCCAGGATAAATTTCCCGATGGCGGACCTTGTGGTCGTAGCGCCTTTTGTTATTGGCATTCAGATGAGCGGAAGCTTTCTCTGCTAGCTGGTAGGCCTGTTGTAGGCTTTCTTGAAGCCATTGTACGTATCTGAAGTCGGTAGATACCCTCTGAGGTACAGTATATCTACAGGAAGCCGTGCTTCTCGCCCGAACATTAGAAAGTAAGGAGTGAATCCTGTGGACTCGTGGCGGGTGCAGTTGTAGGCATGCACCAAAGACTCCACATGTTTACTCCACTCACTCTTCTGAGAGCCCTTTAGGGTGTTGAGCATGTCGAGGAGGGTACGGTTGAACCTCTCCGGCAGAGCATCTCCCTCTGGATGGTAAGGGGTCATTCTGAACTTAGTGATGTTGAGCAATTTTACCAGCTCCCGGATAAGTTTGCTTTCTAAATCCCGTCCTTGATCTGAATGTATGCGATTGGGTAGGCCATAATGTATAAAGTACCGCTCGCACCGAATCTTCGCCACCGTGATGGCCTTCTGGTCTTTAGTAGGGAAGGCTTGAGCATAGCGGGTGTAATGGTCGGTGATAACTAGCACGTTGCCTTGGGCATCTGGTTCGATACACAATGTCCATGCATACAAGGTCCAGAAGACCCGAGCTCAGGTGAGCCATTGGACCGACTCTGTTGGAAGAGACTTTTGTTGGATGCACTGTGAGCAGCAGCAGCAGTGGTGTTCTACCGACTCTCATGCGAGGACAGAAGAACCGGTGTCGGATTAAGCCGAAGGTCCTGTCCACGCCGAGATGGCTATGTTCATTGTGTAGTGATCTCAGGACCATACGTTGCAGGTTCCTGGGTAGAACCCCCTCCCCCCCCTCACCCCTCTTTTTCACCAACTGGTTGTGCTTAATATATTATGTTGAAGCAGCCAAAAAATATACATGTTCATTATTTGATTAGTGTGCGGTATATGACTTTTCTGAAAGGAAATGCAATCACACATTATATAAATATGAGGCTGCTAAGCCATATACAACATTGCATTAAGAGAGTCAACCAGGTACTAGCAGTACTTACAGCAGTTTTTAATTTTCTTTATATACCCTTAATGAGTAACCTAAGCCAGAGGTAATATATACCTAGAATATGAATGCAAGGACATTCTAAGAATTAACAACATGGTATTCCATTAATAGTTTATTTAAATGATTGTGCAATATGGGGAACATGTTAATAGGCTTAGGCATTGAGGGGGTTAATGTTTTAATTAATTTTATGCCGTTTTTCGCACGCTTATTTCTGTACTTAATCGGGCAGCTTCCGCTTCTCCCCACTCCAAGACGAAGCCCTATCTGTGAGGGTGAAACGCGTAGAGGGGGAGAATGCGGTGTTAGCCCTTGTGTGTATCATCAATAAAGTTTTTTGAAGAACTTCAGGAGCCTCTCTGATTCAGACATGCGCAGTTGCGCCGAATCCACCATTGTTTCCAGCCTACACTAAGACGGTGGCACGCAGGAGCAGCCGAGGGAGCGGACCCCAGACCGGAGATGCAGGTGAGGTAAGGCAACTTTGTTCCCCCTGCACCGGTTGTTATTGTGGCCAAACGGAGCTCCTCGTGTGATGCCCCAGTATCTGACATATTCAGATCACTGCTCTGCACACGGAAGCGCAGGACAGACGCTTTGATAATTGCATAATGTATAAAGTACCGCTCGCACCGAATCTTCGCCACCGTGATGGCCTTCTGGTCTTTAGTAGGAAAGGCTTGAGCATAGCGGGTGTAATGGTCGGTGATAACTAGCACGTTGCCTTGGGCATCTGGTTCGATACACAATGTCCATGCATACAAGGTCCAGAAGACCCGAGCTCAGGTGAGCCATTGGACCGACTCTGTTGGGAGAGTCTTTTGTTGGATACACTGTGAGCAGCAGCAGCAGTGGTGTTCTACCGACTCTCATGCGAGGACAGAAGAACCGGTGTCGGATTAAGCCGAAGGTCCTGTCCACGCCGAGATGGCTATGTTCATTGTGTAGTGATCTCAGGACCATACGTTGGAGGTTCCTGGGTAGAACCATTTGCCTTCTATCCGGGTTGTTATGGTATTCCACCACCCGATAGAGTAGATCCTTATTGATTTCGAGTTTGTCCGCTTCCCGCATTACTATTGTGACCGTGTCGCTGGGAGCACGTTTCATCAATGAAGGCTTGTTTTGCTGGACGGCCTGGCAGATAATCCCAGCCATTGGATCCTGTAACTGGTATTGCACCAGATCCTTCCAGGTGATGATCTTGTCTGGGGTGATATACATTCCCTCTGTGACAATAGGCGGCAGGGATAGCCTTGAATTGGCATCCCAATGAGTCCGTGTGACGGTGAAGGGTAACCAAGCCATCAATAAAGGTATTATGCCCAGCTGGTTACCTCTGAACCATATTTCAGGTTTTAGAGTGTCAGCTCTTCAACTTGTGTATTGTGCCTGCAATGAATGTAATTGTATGACAATAAAGTTTTTATGCGTGTTTTACCTTTCCAGGAGTGCTAACCAGTGGAGATTTCCGGCTGTGAGTTTCAGGGGGATCTTTGCGGTAAAAGTGTTGTCAGAATGTGTCTAGGTAGAAGGGGTCCAGAGTTTCTGGCTACCCCAAAAATGTATCCGGGAATCAGGTCAGATTCCCGGAGACATACAGTGGTGTGAAAAATAAAGTACACCCTCTTTGAATTATATGGTTTTGCATATCAGGACATAATAACAATCATCTGTTCCTTAGCAGATCTAAAAATTAGGTAAATACAACCTCAGATGAACAACAACACGACATATTACACCGTGTCATGATTTATTTAACAAAAATAAAGCAAAAATGGAGAAGCCATGTGTGAAAAACTAGGTATACCTTATGATTCAATAGCTTGTAGAACCACCTTTAGCAGCAATAACGTGAAGTAATCATTTTCTGTATAACTTTATCAGTCTCTCACATCGTTGTGGAGGAATTTTGGCCCACTCTTCTTTACAACGTTGCTTCAGTTCATTGAGGTTTGTGGGCATTTGTTTATGCACAGTTCTCTTAAGGTCCAGCCACAGCATTTCAATCGGGTTGAGCTCTGGACTTTGACTGGGCCATTGCAACACCTTGATTCTCTTCTTTTTCAGCCATTCTGTTGTAGATTTGCTGGTGTGCTTGGGATCATTGTCCTGTTGCATGACCCAATTTCGGCCAAGCTTTAGCTGTCGGACAGATGGCCTCACATTTGACTCTAGAATACTTTGGTATACAGAGGAGTTCATGGTTGCCTCAATGGCTGCAAGGTTCCCAGGTCCTGTGGCTGCAAAACAAGCCCAAATCATCACCCCTCCACCACCATGCTTGACAGTTGGTATGAGGTGTTTGTGCTGACATGCTGGGTTTTGTTTTTTGGTTTTCGCCAAATGTGGCGCTGTGCTTTATGGCCAAACATCTCCACTTTGGTCTCGTCTGTCCAAAGGACATTGTTCCAGAAGTCTTGTGGTTTGTTCAGATGCAACTTTGCAAACCTAAGCCGTGCTGCCATGTTCTTTTTAGTGAGAAGAGGCTTTCTCCTGGCAACCCTTCCAAACAAACCATACTTGTTCAGTCTTTTTCTAATTGTACTGTCATGAACTTTAACATTTAACATGCTAACTGTAGAGTCTGAGATGTAACTATTTATTTTTTTGCAATTTCTCTGAGCATTGCACGGGCTGGGGTGAATTTGCTGGGACGTCCACTCCTGGGAAGATTGGCCACTGTCTTGAATGTTTTCCACTTTTGAATAATCTTTCTCACTGTAGAATGATGGACCTTAAATTATTTGGAAATGGCCTTATAACCCTTCCCAGATTGATGGGCAGCAACAATTGCTTCTCTAAGATCATTGCTGATGTCTTTCCTCCTTGGCATTGTGTTAACACACACCTGAATGCTCCAGACAGCAAACTGCTAAAACTTCAGCTTTTATAGAGGCGGTCACACTTGATGATGAACAATTAATCAAGGGCATTTGATTAGTAGCACCTGTCTGCTACTTGGCATCCTAATTCCTATGGAAGCCGTTAGGGTGTACTGAGTTTTTCACACATAGCTTCTCCATTTTTACTTTATTTTTGTTAAATAAATTATGACACAGTGTAATATGTCATGTGTTGTTGTTCATCTGAGGTTATATTTACCTAATTTTAAGATCTGCTAAGGAACAGAGGATTGTTATTATGTCCTGATATGTAAAACCATAGAATTCAAAGAGGGTGTACTTTCTTTTTCACACAACTCTATAGGCACATCCCTCCAGTCAAAATCCTCCTTTGAAAACAGTTACGCGACTCACCGCCAGGTTTCCCAGCTTCATCACAGACCAGAGAGGTAAAAGGGGGCATAGGGATTTGTGTATCCCGGGTACAGTCAAGGGTCCCTAAGTTAGTGAGGGTCCCCCAGTACTGCACCGACACACTTTATTCGAGCAAATACCCAGTATGTACCTGGCAGATACCTGGAATGCGCCGCTCCTCACCTCTGACAAGCCCCATTGTGTTTGCCTTCCCAGCCTGGGTTCATGCCTGGCTGACGGGCGGCTGATCTGTTAAATGATAATGATTAGGATTTAATAGGCTGCAATGCTTCGCGTGTCTACCAGATGGCATAAATTCATGAATTGTAATGCAGTATATATATATATACTGTGCAGTATTGCAGCCAGCGGGAATAAAATGCTTCAATCCCTGCCTGGAAAATAACCCAATGCACTCGGGCAGAAAACAGTCACAAACCTCAATACACCCGGGTATACCCGAATTCGTGGGACTAGCCGAGCTCAAATAAAGTGTGTCGCCAGTGTATATGCCCCGGTACCAGTATAGGGTTTCTGAGGGTTACTCCAACTGTATATGAGATTGCAAGAGGTTTTATGAAACCTAATTCCAATTCTCAGTAAAGAAAAGAGATACAGCCCTAAGAAAGTGCCTAAGCGTTTTTTTAGTTCTAACTAAATTTAGGTTTTTTAACAAAAGGAGCTACAGCTCTTAGAATGTTTAGTAGCCAATATGGCTATGTGGTTTTTAAAGGCTTAGTCAGGTTTACAGTGTGTGAGGAATATGGCTAGTGGGGTTAAAAGTATATATTCCCATTCTACCCTTCATCGCCAAAAGAATTAGACAAGGTAAAAGTGAAAAGTATATTTTATTAAACCAGTTTGGCTGGGTAGTGGGGGGGGGCGGTTAACCCCTTAATTACTATAGTGATTATTAACCGCTAAAGTGATTAAGGGGTTATTTATTTATAAAATGTTTTACCAGGAAGTAAACTCCTCCGAATTCCAGAAGGAGCAGGATCACCCCAGAAAATAAAAAACACAATATAGTGTACACTGTGTATTGTAAATGTGGAAATAGTGGCACTGAAATTGGCTCTTATGTCAGCCCACTTACTAGAAAAATTATAATTAAAACTCATCCAATCAGTGGACGTGCTTTGATTTCCTTAAAGCTTTTTGTATTTCTTCTGATCCAATGACTATGTCAGTATAAGTATATTTGTATTCCTCACTTGTGACATGTGGATGAATCCTCAATACAAGATACAAAACATAGTGCAGTGCATGCACAGTTAAAGATAATATATATTATAGGCGTATGTAACAGTTACAGACCAGATTAAAATGTGAGTGAGTAACTACTCCCAGATCCAAAAATAGCAATGTGGGAACTCTCAGAAATTGGCAAGGAGACCCAAAATAATAACCATAAAGGAATCTTGAATAGTACAATGCGGATCTACACCGGTAGCATCCCCTCTGATAAAGAGTATGACTGTACTCACCCTATCACTCCCATTTTTCATCACCTTCCTAAAATTCACAAATCCCTTCATGCACCATCTGGACGTCCCATTGTATCCAGGATAGGGTCACTGGGTGAACACTTGTCCACTTATATTGATCACTATTTACAACCACTTGTTTATGCACTTCCTTCACATTTACAGGACACATCTCACCTTCTCACTTTATTTCAACACTACCTCTGGTCTCCCAATTTTTATGGGTTACACTAGGCGTATCTTCACTATACACCATTATTTCACACCCGGATGGTCTCCAAGCTACCAGATATTTTCTGGAACGAGATTCATCTTTATCACTGGCACATATTTCCTTCATCCTTAACAGCATACACTTTTTACTCAATCATAATTATTTTTATTTTTCAGGGGCTTTCTATCTCCAAACACGTGGGACCGCCATGGGCACATGTTTCACACCATCCTATGCGAATCTTTTCATGGGGTGGTGGGAAGAGTCCCACGTGTTTGGAGAAAAGAACCCTTATCGTCATCACATATACTTTTACCGCCGCTACATTGATGATTTACTGTTGATATGGAAAGGTTCTGTTGAACAGGTGATGGCATTTCTTGACTATGTCAACAGTAACTCACTCAATCTCACATTCACATCACAACACCATTCACATCACATACATTACCTTGACCTTAGGCTATTCATAGGCCTAGACCAAATGGTTCATATGGATATATTACGAAAAGAGCACTCTAGAAATACCCTTCTCCACGCACACAGTGCACATAGTCATACTCTATTTAGAGGAATAACATATGGCCAATTTTAACGTTTACGCCGAAATTGCTCCAACCTTGAAGACTATCATCTCAGAGCTACAGAGCTCACAGATCGTTTCCTTGCAAGAAGATACAATAAAAAAAACACTAATTGAAGCCAATCAGAATGCTCTCAATCAAAGTAGAGAGGAGTTGTTGGATGGTAGTCAAGTCCATCTGAAATTGACGAGAGCAAGACAAGATAAACCCATGTCTGACCTGGACCCTCCGTACTTTATAACTACTTTCAGCAATCAAGCACATGCAATCAAACAAATTATAAATAACACTTGTCTATTCTCAACATAGACCCCCTTTTGAAAGACATCACAGCAACAAATCCATAGTTTGTCTTGAAAAAATTACAAACATTGGATAATATCATCTCTCCAAGTGCAATTAAAACTGATAAAACACGCAATAGGAGAGAGTTTTTTCCAAAATTAACAGGCTGCTATCCTTGTAGTCAATGTAAAATTTGTCCATATATACTTAAGACAAAAACATTTACAGATGCGGAGAGTACCAGGTCACACAATATAACTACTTTTATCAATTGCAACTCAGAATTTGTTGTCTATATGGTATGTCTTTATTTATATAGCGCCATTAATGTACATAGCGCTTCACAGTATTAATACATGTGGTAATTGAATAAATAACAGATAATATAAATAACAGATCATGGGACAAATTTGCTTTAGACAAACATAACATTAAGGAAGAGGAGTCCCTGCCCCGAGGAGCTTACAGTCTAATTGGTAGGTAGGGAGAACGTACAGAGACAGTAGGACGGAGTTCTGGTAAGTGCGTCTGCAGGGGGCCAAGCTTTATGTATCATGTGTTCAGAATGTTCACAGTGCTATTCGTATGCTCCTTTAAGCAAGTGTGTCTTAAGGTGGGTCTTAAAGGTGGATAGAGAGGGTGCTAGTCGGGTACTGAGGGGAAGGGCATTCCAGAGGTGTGGGGCAGTCAGTGAAAAAGGTTTAAGGCGGTAGAGGGCTTTAGATACAAAAGGGGTAGAAAAAAGACATCCTTGAGCAGAACGCAAGAGTCGGGGTGGTGCGTAGCGAGAAATTAGGGCTGAGATGTAAGGAGGGGCAGAAGAGTGTAAAGCTTTAAAAGTGAGGAGAAGAATGGAGTTTGAGATGCGGGATTTTATTGGAAGCCAGGAGAGGGATTTCAGGAGGGGAGATGCTGAGACAGATCTAGGAAAGAGTAGAGTGATTCTGGCAGCAGCATTTAGGATAGATTGTAGGGGAGACAGGTGAGAGGCAGGAAGGCCGGACAGCAGGAGGTTACAGTAATCAAGACGGGAGAGAATGAGGGCCTGAGTCAGAGTTTTAGCAGTCGAGCAACAGAGGAAAGGGCGTATCTTTGTTATATTGCGGAGGAAAAAGCGACAAGTTTTAGAAATGTTTTGAATATGAGGGGCGAATGTGAGAGAGGAGTCGAGTGTGACCCCTAGGCAGCGTGCTTGGGCTACTGGGTGGATGATCGTAGTTCCAACAGTAATGTGGAAGGAGGTAGTAGGGCCAGGTTTGGGAGGAAGTATGAGGAGCTCTGTTTTAGCCATGTTGAGTTTAAGGCGACGGAGGGCCATCCAGGATGATATAGCAGAGAGACATTCAGAAACTTTGGTCTGTATAGCAGGTGTAAGGTCAGGTGTTGAAAAGTATATTTGTGTGTCGTCAGCATAGAGGTGATATTTAAACCCAAAAGATGTTATTAGGTCACCTAGAGAGAGTGTGTACAGAGAAAAGAGAAGAGGTCCCAGGACAGAGCCCTGGGGTACCCCCACAGAGAGATCAATAGAGGAGGAGGAGGTGTTAGCAGAAGAGACACTAAAAGTACGATGGGAGAGGTAGGATGAGATCCAGGATAGAGCTTTGTTCCGAATACCTAGAGTATGGAGAATGTGGAGGAGAAGAGGGTGGTCCACTGTGTCAAATGCTGCAGAGAGATCGAGTAATATGAGCAGAGTGTAATGACCTCTGTCTTTGGCAGCATGGAGGTCGTCAGTTATTTTAGTGAGGGCTGTTTCCGTGGAGTGAGCAGTGCGGAAGCCAGATTGTAGAGGGTCTAGGAGAGAATAGGTGTTGAGAAAATGGAGCAAGTGAGAGAATACAAGACGTTCAAGGAGTTTAGAGGCAAAAGGCAGGAGGGAGACAGGTCGATAGTTAGAAAGACAGGTAGGGTAAAGCTTGCTGTTTTTGAGTAATGGTATGACTGTTGCATGTTTGAAGGAGGATGGAAAGGTTCCAGAGCAGAGGGAGGAGTTAAAAATGTGTGTGAGCGTAGGGATTATAGTAGGAGCAAGAGGTTTTAGGAGATGGGAGGGAATGGGGTAAAGAGGGCAAGTGGTAGAGGGAGAAGAGGCGATCAACAGCGACACATCCTCCTCTGAGACAGTGGATAAAGAGTTAAGGAAGGCAGGAGGAGAGTTAGGAAGAGGTGTAGGATGGGAAGAAGAAACAGAGGGGATGTTCTGACATATGGATTCCACCTTTTCCTTAAAATAGTCAGCAAAGTCCTGAGCGGAGATGGAGGAAGGAGAGGCAGCTGAGGGTGGTTTGAGTAGAGTATCAAAGACAGAGAACAGTCGGCGTGGGTTAGACTTGTGCATGTTGATTAGTGCAGAAAAGTAGGCTTGTTTAGCTTGCGAGAGGGCAGAGTTGAAACAGGATAGCATTAATTTGTAGTGAAGGAAGTCTGCGAGAGTGTGAGACTTCCTCCAGAGGCATTCAGAGGAATGAGTGGAGGAACGCAGCATGCGTGTGTGGGAATTTAGCCAGGGTCTAGGGTTAGAAGGGCGAGTGCGGCAGAGAGAAAGTGGGGCATGTAGATCAAGAGAGGGGGACAAGGCAGAGTTGTAGTTCCTGACCAGGTTGTCGGGGTCTGTAGCAGAGCTGAGAGAGGAGAGGGAGGAGCGTAAAGTGGATTCAAAGTCAGGTAAGTGAGTAGAGCGCAGGTTTCTGCAGAGCCAGGGTGTAGATGGAGGTGGAGAAGGGGAGAAGCGAGATAGAGAGAATGAGATGAGATGATGGTCAGAGAGAGGAAAAGGGGAAATGGAGAAATTGGAGAGAGAGAAGTTCTTAGTGAAAACCAGGTCTAAGTAGTGGCCATCCTTGTGGGTGCTGGCTGCAGTCCACTGTTGAAGGCCAAAAGAAGAGATTAGAGAAAGAAAGCGGGAAGCCCAAGGGAGAGAGGGGTCATCAATGTGTCAATTGAAGTCCCCAAGGAGAAGAACAGGGGAGTCTGAGGAGAGGAAGAAAGAGAGCCAGGATTCAAAGTGAGAGAGAAAGGCAGAAGGGGGATGAGTAGAGGTAGGTGGGCGATAGATGACCGCCACATGAACAGGGAGAGGAGCGAAAATCTGGACAGTGTGAGCCTCAAAGGAGGGAAAAGGAAGAGAGGAGGAATAGGAAGGGTTCGGTAACGACAGAGAGAGGAGAGCAGGAGCCCCACGCCTCCACCCCTGCCATCAGTGCGCGGAGTGAGGGAGAAGGAAAGGCCACCGTAGGAGAGGGCAGCTTCCAGAGCAGAGTCAGACTGAGTGAGCCAGGTCTCAGTTATAGCAAAGAGCAGCAGGGAGTGAGAGAGAAAGAAGTCATGTACAGAGAGGAACTTGTTAGAAAGGGAGCGAGCATTCCAAAGGGCACAGGAGAAAGGGAGAGAGGAGGGAGGGTGGCAGGGTATGGGTATGAGGTTGGAGGGGTTGACACCAGAAGGAGTAGAGGTTGCAGTTGGCAGGCGAGCGCATGTAGGAATAAGACAGGGACCAGGATTGGGAGAGATATCCCCAGAAGCAAGAGGAGAAGCATGGATAGAAAGAGGATGTGTGAGGATGATGTGTAAGGGTGTGTTTTAGTGCAGGGGATATAGCTGTGTGGTGTCAGAGGACGCAGGTAAGAAAGGAGTTCATGTGAAAAGAGAAGTGGTGAAGGAAAGAGAGATGGAGATATATGAATAGAGTTAGAGACATACTGAGGCTGGTAAAAAGAAGTGCATAATTTGATATGCTTATATGCGGCTGCAATAAGAGGTACATCGGTCTCACCACACGTATGTTCTAGATACGGATAATGGAGCACCTGAGACTCATTTTAAAACGAGACCATGTGCATCCTATATCTAAACATTTTGATGTGTGTCAGAATGGTTCCCTTGCTACCGTCAAATGTATTGCCATTGAACACGTTCATATCCACTGTCGTGGAGTTGATAGGACGAACGCAGTATATAGGAGAGAAGCCCATTGGATATTTTCTTTAAACACATTGATCCCTAACGGGCTCAATACCCAATGGGACTTGAAATACTTTTTATTAATATATTCTTTACAAATGTTTTCTTTATATATTCTCCTCCAGTATACTGCTTTCTGTCCTTACACATTTGCTTTGTTTTGTCTCATATGACTTGTTCATATACCATTCTCGATAACCATTTTTATTCCTATTTAGCTAAGTATTAAAGAGTTTACAATACTCTAATTATTAAAGTGATGTACTATCACCCAATATGCATATACTGTCAATATTCACATGATAGATATTAAATAATCTATAGCTGATTTATTGTATCCATGTAATGAGGACGATATAGCTTTTGTCAGTTTTGTTAAAAAATCTTATTTTCTACCAAGGACAATACTGACAATGGTTATGTAGTTATAATATCTCCATCGATATACAGGTGGAATCTTTATGGATACAGTATTAATTTTGTCACCACAGATATGCAATGGATCTTAGATTACATCACTAAACAGGACTTATTTACAACTTGCTGATTTTATCATTATATCGTTGATTCTCTGTATCCTACACATGTATTTCTTCTCCTCTCTTGTTACTTCTGCTATTTCATGCAAGACATTTTACTTTCAATTTCAAACATATGAAACCATTTATTGCTATGTGTTACAAGTCATCCATGTTTGACAAGCATTTATTGTTTATATAGTATCATTTAAATTTATATGTATGAAAATTATTTACTAGATATGAATTTTTGATAGTTGGTTTATATACTATTTAGACTCATTATGTATTATGGATATTTTATCCTATATACTGTGCTTGATGTGTCCACTAGTAAATATCCCAGTACATATTTAATAGCTGTACATTTCATTAATTCTCTTGCTTTTAATTAACATGGAGACTTGCGCACATCCAATGGTTAACACCATACGTTTTAATCACCTGTATATGTCTCAGGTGCGTTAGAGTTCAGAGGAGGGGCTATATAAACTTTACATCATCTTGCCCCTATTACACTCCTTGAGAAAGGGCTGCAGAACCTGAAACGCGTGGGAAAATTGTCCTGTATTGTCTTCTTGTTTTTTGTTTTTTAATTATGTAAACGATTAAACTTTTTTTATTTTTACTACATCTGGTGAGTTGATCGGTGCTTATTTCTTTGGATCCTGCTGTTCAACCAATTTTTTCACTTACCAGATTAAAATGTGAGACAGCTTTAGTTTTGAATGAACTTAGAATGGTGGTGGCTTTGAGCGTCTCCGGTAGATTGTTCCAGTTTTGGGGTGCACGGTGAGAGAAGAAGGAGCGGCGGATACTTTGCTGAACATTGGGACCATGAATAGTCTTTTGGAGTTAGATCTCAGATGATAAGTGCTGCATGTGTTAGGGGTGTGGAGCTTGTTCAAGTAGCTTGCCCAGAATGTATTTGAAGGCAAGTCAGGAGAGATGAACTTTGCGCTAAGACGCAAGTGATGACCAATCTAGATCTTTGAGCATTTCACAGTGATACTGTATGTGTTGTTGTTGCACTGGAGAATAAAATGGCATATTGAATTGTAGAGGGTATCAAGTTTGCCAAGGTGGGTTTGGGATGCCGAGCCATATACTATGTCCCCATAGTCAATAATTGGCATTAGCATCTGCTGTGAAATAAGCTTTCTGACCAGCAGACTTAGGGAGGATTTGTTCCTATAAAGTAAAGCTAGTTTGGCATAGGATTTGGATGTCAGGGTATCAATGTGCATCCAAAATGTTAAATGAGAGTCAACCATATGCCCAAGCATTTGAAACTAGTAACAGGAGTTAGGGTGGTGTTAGCATTGGTTCTGATCTGGAGCTCAGTCATTGGAAGCTTTAGAAATTTAGCCTTGGTCCCAAATACCATTGTTACAGTCTTGTCAGTGTTTAAAAACAGTTTGTTTTATACTCCCCGCTGTATCCAAAACAGTGCGGAGGATCGGCCGACCTGTTACACATGCTGTGGTCCTGCCCTCGAATTACACCAATATGGGTAGAAATTAGAAATTGGATTCAGAGGATTTTTGACCTCACAATTCCCCCAGACCCATGGCTGTTCCTCCTAAACAGACCATTACCGGGTCTCACCAAAGCTGGAAATAAACTAGTTGCTCATTTTGCAACAGCGACGAGATGTGAGATCGCAGCATTGTGGAAACAACCCGAGATCCCAAATATCCCCAAGATTTTAAACAGATTATGGTACGTATGCCAGATGGAAAAAATGAACGAGTCTTGTTAATGACACTGGCACCAATTTTCTAAAAGTCTGGACGCCTTGGTTGGCGCAGACAGATATCACAATTTGGCAATGATAATCATAAATGCATTTTCACACAAAAGGGGAGCTCACGATCCAGCAGTTCTATGGACAACGGACTTAGAGTGGATATTACCCAGGAGACTAAACAGACAATCTCTTCAGACCAAGCAGGGGATCCCCCGGAGGGGAGTGAGGGTTGCGGTAGGCATGATAATGGAGGGAGCTCGCGCCCTCTGGTCCTTTCCCCCCCTCCCCCCCTCTCCCTCCTCCATCGCTATTTTAATTTTAAGTTTAAATTGTTTACTGTATCTTATTACTTTAAGTTAGCTATGTGCATATGTTAACACTGTTCATGTATTTAGGGGATGCTACTGGTATCTTCTACATATTGTGACATAGTCCAAAGATATCAGGCAGCTTTCTGCCCGGTTTTAGGTCAGAAAGTGCAGGAATAGTGCAAAATTATCAATTCCACAGCTCCACATTTACTCAGGCTGGTGGATGGAAAATCCAGACCAAAGTTTACAATGTGTCTAGTTCTCCATAACCTGCTCTCCTAATCACTAGAACAGGTATTTAGAGCAGAGAGGGTTGATTTTCAGTCTCTCTTCTTAGAGCCTGGAGGCTGGGGTTATCGCTGCTCCCCTGCATCCAGTTCGGGGAGGACGCCCCCTTCAAGTATCGCAGTACCAGAGGATTTGCCTGGACACTTGGGACCGAGTTCCCACCACGAACAGATAAGACAAACAAATGTTTATTGCTGTATCTAATAGACTGTATGCTGTATCTAGTGACCCTAAATGAGAGGGCATTGTTTTAAGCTGGGGAACCAGGTTAGTTGGCCCAGCAAAAGTTAGAGAGGCTGATTCTGCTGTGTAGTTAGATCCCTGAATTGGATAGGATTTCTTTATATGATTTATTTTTGGTTTCTTAAAGTGACAGTGTGTGAAATATTATAACAGTGATATGAGTAAACCGCTGATGGTTAATATCCGAGTGCCTCCTGCCTACACCTGTTAAAGCTGCAGTCCCTTACTGGGATGAAAATAAAGCAGGCAGAAGCCTGAGTTAAACAACGTAATGCTTTTTATGATCCGGTTATTCGTATAATTAACCCTAGAAGACTGAGTCGGGAAGATCCCAGACAGACGTCAGCGCTACAAAAGAGGGGCGTTTGTCACAATATGTTATACAAATGATGCTTTTTACCCAATGTGATACTATTTGTATTGACCAAAATTCTTCAATAAAATTTGAAGTTATTAAAAAAAAAAAACAGTTTGTTTTGGGAAATCCAATTTTCAAGTCTCAAAAAGTCAGATTGAAGTATGTGTTCAAGGTCGGAGAGGCTAGGGCTGTGTGCATATAAGATTGTGTCATTTGCATACATGTGTATTGAAGCTCAGTTACAAGCTGTAGGAAGATCATTATGAATACAGAGAAGAGTAGGGGCCCCAGAACAGAGCCTGGTGGGACACCACAGATGATATCCAAGAGGTTGGAGTTAAAGCCTGAGATAGACAAATGTTGGGATTTATCTGATAGGTAGGAATAAAACCAGTTTAAAGCATGCGTCCCTATTCCAGAGCACTGGAGATTGTTATGCAAAATAACATGATCAACAATATCAAAAGCCTTTGCAAAATCTAGGAATATTGCATCAGTGAATTGTCCCAGTTACATTCCACACTGGATTTCATTGCAAACTTTTAGCAGGGTTGTTACCGTTGAGTGTTTGGGGTGAAAGCCAGATTGGAATTGGCTAGGGAAATTTGTCTTGTTATAGTAATCGCTTAATTGGGAGTGAACACATTTTCCCATGACTTTGAATAGTATTTGGAGAAGAGAGATTGGCCTGTAGTTTAAGACAGTGTTTTTGTTCCCACTTTTGAAGATTGGGACAACTTTGGCAGTTTTCCAGGTCTTATGGAGCACTTGTGTAATCTCCTCTTCAGATTCTGGGACAAATTGAAAATTGTGAGCAGTGTTGAGAGAGGGTGGGGCTATATGGGTACTCTCATAATGAGGTTTATGTTTGTGGTTTGGGTTGCGTTTCACTAATAAGTTAGTTGCACACCACTCAAAGTAATCATTGAATGCATTTGCAATGTCAGTGGGATTTGTCAGAGTAATATCCTCCTTAGTGATATTACTTGGATGTTGATGGGTAGAAGGCTGGTATATATTGTGGATAACCTTCTAGAAGTTAGCTGGATTTGATTTATTCTGGCGAAGATTGTCAGAGTAATATTGTGCTTTTGCATGTCTTGTTTGCCTTGTGCACATATTCAGCAGGTGTCTGTAGTTATTAAGATCCTTGGTAGTGCTACAGTAGTTACTTTTTAGCTTTTCCATAAGGAATCCCTGAAATGGTTGAGCGCTTTAAGGACAGCTGTAACCCACGGAAGTGGGCCCCCCATACTCTTATTCTGCGTAGTGGGGCATGGGTATCACAGAGTTTTAAGAAGACGGATTGGAAATAGTAGAGAACAGAATCGGGGTTGGGAATTAAGTCGATTCTGTACCAAGGGTAGTTGGTAAGGTCAGCCAGAAACTGTTGTGAGTTAAAGATTCTAATTGTTCTAGTGAGGAGAACTTTAGGGCTTAATTGGGGTAATTTAATTTTCCTTACAAAGTACTCTATTGCATTGTCAATGAAAATGTTAGGAAGGATGCCAGAGGATTGGATTATGCTGAGATTTGAGGAGAGAACCCAGTCTAGTAAGGAGTGGTTGTGAGATTTCAGGTTTGTCCATGTAGGTTTGGAAATTTGTTGCGTTAGGTTAAGTGACTTGAGTTGCATCTGGATTTTGTCGTTTTTAGTGTCAATCCAATTGTAGTTGAAATGCCCAAGAACTAGCAGCTCACTCTTCTCATTAAGAGAGGAAATGGAGCCAAGAAACTTGGTGATATCAGTAAGGGACTCTAGAGGGGCTTTAGGGAGGCGGTAAATGCAAGCAATCAGAATGGGCTTAAAAAGGGGAGGCAGATTTTGCCAACTAGGATTTCAAAAGAGGGTGGGTTTGGGGGGGCAATTTAACAGTGTAAATTGTAAGGTGTGTGCAATATAAAATAACACCCCTCTTCCTCTCTTGGCTTGATCTTCATGAGATTTAGTCTTCCAACATCTGTCTTAATGTCCATAATCAGAATCTCCATCTCTCTGTTTGGTGTCACACCTCAAAAAAAACTTTGATTTGTTCAACACAATCATATATCTTCAGTTTACATGGAAATTGGCCTTCAAAATTCTTTTTGTTAATAAAACCGCTGATCCTAGCATAACATATGATACATCTGTTACTAATCCTATCATCAATCGGGCCTCCTTTAAAAAGTCAGTAGGCACTTCTGATATGGAAAGTCTGTTTGAAGAAGGATGCATAGAGATATCTAACAGATTCACCCCTTTTATCGGCCATAGAGATTCTGGTCTTAGGAACAAATCACTGTTCACACCCAGTTCTTCTAGGGGACCGTACATCACAGCATTTGAAACATTGGTAGAGAGGGACCTCTGTACACTAGCTGGAGGGCTTTCCTTCTCATATACCTCCATTGATAATATCACATTCAAAGAGAGTGGATCTTAAACCGCTGAGAGAAAACGACTCAATTATAATAAAAAAAATGTCGTCAAAGGTGGGGCATTGTTGTCCAATCAGCATCCAAATACAAGGCTGAAGCCTTGAGACAATTAGGAGATGAGACATTCTATGTAAGGCTCAAAAAAGATCATACTAGTAAGTTTCCAGTGGAACTTAAGGACCTTATGGAACTTGGTAACACTTCATATGTATTAAATCATAAAGAATACCAGTTCCTTTTTTGCGTACATCCCGTCATTCCTGTATTTCACCATCTCCCAAAGATCCAAAAATCGCTCGACAGCCCTCCTAGCTGGCCCATCGTATCGAGCATTGGATCTTTGGGAGATGGTCTTTTGCGATATGCCAATAGGTTTCCAACCTATGGTGTTGAGCTTGCCTTCCTACATTCACGATACCACTGATCTCTTGATCGCTATGGAAAATGTGGTCTGGGAGAAACACTATCAATGTGTCACCATGGATGTCACATCCTTATACACTATCATTGAGCACAGTCACTGCCTCACTGCTATTCAACACTATTTACAATCATCAAAATGATCTATTGCACAATGCACTTTCATCACTGACTCCAACTTATTCTTATTCACTCACAATTCTTTTTACAGAATAAGGGCACTGCTATGGGCACTTCATTTGCCCCTTCTTATGCAAACCTCTTCATGGGATTTTGGGAGCACACTCATATTTATAGTAGCACAAACACATTTCACTCATAAATCATATTTTACAAACACTATATAGATGATTTGATTTTCATTTGGGGTGATGACACACTTTCACTAAATGCATTTATTCAAACAGTTAATACCAATGACAAACTTAAGGTTCACTTTTAAAACCCATTTAACCCCCATTAATTTTTTGGATGTGACATTCTATGTGGACATAAACAATCTAATACAGACAGATATCTTTTGGAAACCTCATTCTAGGAATTCCTTCCTTAGTGCTGCAAGCAGTCACCCGAGATCTTTGATCTGGGGCATTCCTAAAGGACAATTCCTTTGATACAAGAGATTATGTTCTGAAGATCATTCATTCCTGAAACAAACAGATGACTTGAGTCATAGATTTCTAGCTAGAGACTATCCACAGGAGGATGTACAGATAGCTTTTGAACAAGCAAACCATACAGATAGGAGAGACGTTTGCCTATCACAAAACGTCAAAAACCATTAAGAAACAACCATTTAATAGTCCTTTATTTGTGACCCAATTCAATAAACAAGCGAACCAAATTCGCAATATTATACCCAAACATGGGCACACATTAAAATTGGATTCTAATTTTAAGTCAATCTTACAGGAGGGTCCAAAATTTGTTTTTTAGAAAGCAAGATCTCTGGCATCTTCTTTGTCCAAGTGTTCTACTACCAATAACATTTGTGGTGTTCCTAATGGTTTTCACAAATTGGCATATTGACAAAGTCCACAATGGCCAAAACAGCCTATAGTACAATGTGATGATGAAGGGGTCCGCAGGCCATTAATAAAGGCATTTGGCCCTTCTTGGTGCCCTGATCCAGGTTGGGAATTGTAGAGTATCAGCTCTGCAATCCAACCAGGGTAATAATACTGTAAATGTATGTGAAATGCCGGTGTCTCTTCCCCAGGAATAAGGGGATGAGATTAATACCATGTAACAACTGTATAATCCATGAAACAGGGTCCTCTGAGTTATAGTGGGTAAAGGTAGAGTTTCAGCTCTACAGGCCCCTAATGCCAGCAACCCTGTAATTATGTTAGAACAGTCTGTGTGTATCCCGTCAGGTATAAGGGGCACACAAGTATAACTCGTGTGACAAGGTTCCCCTGAGTCAGTTAAAGTGACTGTAGAGTGTCAGTTCAGCAGCCCAGGGCTGCCTACTGTCCCAGTAATATGCATTAATTTGTCTAAAATATGCCCGCTAGGAATAAGGGGCCTCTAGCGCTGTTTAAAGGGTTAATTGGATAAGCTTGTCTGTGGTTTTGTGGTTGAGCCCGGCATTACAACACTGTATCACTGTGTAACCGCAGACAAGCAAGGAAAGCCTTAACTGCAAGTTAAATTCGTTAAGTGGTCTGCAGTCAGGAACAGCTGCCAGATCGCAACAGTGTATACTGTGGTTTCCCCATTCAATTAAGGTCAATTGGTAAAGTACGCCTGCGGTTATCGATTGCAGCCAGGATTGCAACATTGCATCCCGACCTCAAACTGCAGACCGGGGAAAAGTTTAACCACAAACCACAACATAGCCCTCACATAATTAAGCAGCTAACTTTGGATTGGAAGGTCCTAGCTTTCTAATTTTTGGTGTGCAGAGTGCTAGGGGGTAGACATATAAGATAGTATAGTCATTAGAACTGTAACATTTATTTTAAAGCCTAAATGAGAAATAGCTTGGAGTTTACTGCTTTAAAGTTATAGGAACCGGGACATTTACATTTCAGCCATGCAGAACAGCGGATACATTAAGCATTCACCATTGTCATTTATGATCAGGGATGAGTCATGTATAATGTCAGTCAGGGCTTCTGAGACTCCCTGTGGAGCAGGCTCCAGTGTCTGCAAAGGTTTGTGGCTTCAAAAGACACCAACCTGGGGAAAGTGCTAACTGTCAGGAAAGGTACTGTATGTAAACAGTTTGCCTAGCAGATGTCTGGGCATCCTGGAGAAAGGTAAACTTTCTGCTACCGGGCATGTGGGCCTGGTCAGGTATGCTAAGCTGGTTACGTGTGAAGTTAGCGCATGACCCTTGGCATACCGTGAAGCCCTGTGCCCGGTTGCAGGAATAGCTGTCAAACTTGCCATTGGGTGGGAATTTGCTTCCCAAGCCAAGATTGGCTGTGTATTACCCAGATAAGCTTGGGAGGGTGTTATAAGCCCGTGCAGGCTATCGGGTAGGGGGTTCTACATAGTTCATCAGTGTGACATCGGAAATGACAGCTTGCGGTACAAATATGTTTCATCGCAACCAAGGATTGTACCTCGCTGTAAAAGTTCGTTAGAACTAAGGACTTGGAAACAAATTCTGCAAGCGCAGAACGAACATACTTCTTTTGGCGGAGAAACAGGGGCTGCAAGTGACGCCCCTAGCCAAAGACAGTTTTGCGTCTCTTATTCGCGTATTAACCCCACTCCTGGGAATTAAAACATAGAGACTGCATTTCATGGACTTTCGTTCCGGAAACCAATTATTTTGTTTTACCTCATTCCCGTAAGTGTTATTTCATGTTATCTTGTAGATCAAGCTGTGTGTGTTTCTCGTGTGAATAAATACAATTTATTTTATCTCACGTTTTGTCTAAGGATCCAGGTATATTTTCGGAAGACATACAGGACACCTACAAGCTCATATTGTACCCCCAAAATAACCACAACATATATATATAAGCATATAAGTGTCACAGAGGAGTGCTACTGAGCATGGCAATATATATTTAAAACCAGAGACAGAACATGAAACACAGACAGAGCTCAGTGCACATCTAGTGAAACTTATACACGGTACAGTGCCTAAATATATATGTATAGATATCTATTAAATAAAATGGTCTTTTAGTTTAACATTTTGGCCAAAGTTTTGTACTGTAAGCCCCTGAGCCACTACACAGCAGACCACATCTCGAGCGTCCCTAACACTAATATAAATTCTTAAAAACCTGTGCATTACCAGGAAGAATGATTTAAAATAAATCTGTCAAAATTAGTTGCATAGTTCTAAGTCTGATTGAAGCTTTTATTAACCTGTACATTACCAGGAAAAGCACAGGTTATTAAGAATTTATATTAGTGTTAGGGACCCTTGAGATGTGGTCTGCCGTGTAGTGGTTCAGGGGCTTACAACACTTTATTGCTTACAACCATTGGCGCCCTGTGTTCACAATACACACTTTTTGGATTATTACTGCGGTGTGCTGTCTTTTGTCATCAGAGTCCCCCTGGTTACCACATGTCTATATGCTTCATATGGGACAAGCATCTGCCTTCTAACAAACGTGAATGCAAACCTCCATACCAATGACTATATATATATATATATGTATATATATATACATACATACATTCCTAGCAAATGTAATGCTTGTTCTTTTAATAGTATTGTTTGTTCTACACATTCATTGTGTTGTTTTATGTTCATTGGTTTATTTTCTATATATATTTAGTCAGTCTTGTTCTGTGCAAAGTTTTTTCCTTTCATTTGGATGGGATGTGCAGGGTTGTCCCTCTTTTCTTATTGGATATTTGTCGCCTAACAACCCGCCCCTTTCTGTATATAGTTGGGTCTGAGTGGAGTTTCATTTATCCTTTGATAAAGTCAGTCATCTGACGAAACACGTCAGGAACGCAGCGACGGCGATACGTCATCATTGTGGGGCGTTTGGCTTGTGATGAGCTTCCTCACCTGCTGCACGGAGCTGCAGTGTCAGTTCGGATGAGAACCCAGCTGGTAGGAAGAACTTGACTACTCAGGACTTCCATATTGATCGTTATCACCTTATCCAAGAGGTCTGAACTTTTGGACAAGCAGCTGACAGCGTTGATTACATCTTTGCTGTGGAGGTTTCATCTTGCTGTTCCCGTGGTGGGGATATTTTTCAAATGCCTTTTATACTTTGTCGTTTGTGAGTGAGCCTGTTTCCCTCCTCCATATATATTTTTATTAAATGTTGCGCTTTTTACGCTATGGGCTGCGCACTCTCTCTTTTTGTTTTATATATATATATATATATCTATATATATATAACAGATATAGATATATATATATATAACAGATATAGATATATATATATAAAACAAAAAGAGAGAGTGCGCAGCCCATAGCGTAAAAAGCGCAACATTTAATAAAAATATATATGGAGGAGGGAAACAGGCTCACTCACAAACGACAAAGTATAAAAGGCATTTGAAAAATATCCCCACCACGGGAACAGCAAGATGAAACCTCCACAGCAAAGATGTAATCAGCGCTGTCAGCTGCTTGTCCAAAAGTTCAGACCTCTTGGATAAGGTGATAACGATCATACATACATACATAAATAGCAAATGTAATGCTTGTTTTTTTAATAGTATTGTTTGGTCTACACATTCATTGTGTTGTTTTATGTTCATTGGTTTATTTTCTATATATATTTAGCCAGTCTTGTTCTGTGCAAAGTTTTTTCCTTTCGTTTGGATGGGATGTGCTCAGATATATATGCTTCTGATTACCATCAACTATCACCTGGTTGAGTGATTAATTGCCTTCATCTCATTGGCTGTCGGTTAATCACTTAAGCCAGGAAGCACTATTTCAGAGCACACTCTGCCACATACAAATCACTCTTTGAGAAAGAGCTCCAAGTGTGAAACGCGTTAGAGGATTTGCCAGCACCACTTCTCTATATGTTTTTTGTTGATTAAATAAACTATTTTCTTGGTCACTACCGCCTGACATTGTTCCATATTTCGGCTGTGCACCGGTTGTTCCTGATTGGATTTTCTCCGTTTCTCATCTTTGCATGGGAGCACGCCTGACGGGAGTAACTTGCAGTGGATAGTGAGTAATTCTAAATCAATACTATTGTGCTTTTATGTAAGCCGTTTGAACTTCAGTGTGCTTTATCTACTATGATCTTGAGTGGCTTGCACGCTGGTTGTTCCGCTGCCTGCAGGATGCTCGCAGCAGTCTTCCCCCTCCCCCTCCTGCCCCCTCTTGAGCGGGGTCAGAACATATTGCATATTTATATACATACCACAGCTCCGCAAGGATCTACAATATATATACTCCTGTTTATACACTAAGGACCTTTCTAATTATTGCTCATTCATCACCAATTGTGTAGTCTTTTGAGCACTGGACTTTGGGTTTTCACCCACCCTCACCCATTCATATAAGGTTCTTGAAATGTGTTTTATACGTTTTGCTGAAATAACGTGATAATCAGAATCTGGCTGCATGTGATGCCAAGTTTGGTATGACTTATTTAAGGTTACATTATTTACCTACATTAACCTTATCAGTGCTAAGTAGATATGGCATGCTTACTTTAACGGCTCAATTGCATATCATTTTCCTTAACGTCCATAAAAATGTACACTTTGCTATTTCAGTGAGTAACTTTACATTAGTCTATTTAGTGGTTAAGTGTTACTTTTAACATAATGATAACTTAGGTTAATGTCATGTTAAATAACCTAAAAAGCTTAATGTATCTGGGCCCTAGTTTTAATGACAAAGCCTGCTTCTATTTTTTGTTTTACTGTATCCCTATTTTAGGCCTTCCTCTTTCATTCCTCTTCCATTTTGGTTTCACATATCATCTCGACATTCAGCTACTGTAAATTCTCCTGCTCTATATTTTTACAATGGAACTTCTTCTTTAATTTCTTTAATAGTAATTAATATCATCCATGCAGTTCCCAATTTTGTTTGCTTAGGCATTGTAATCCTCTGAGAACCCATTATTAACTCTTTTACAAAATCCAACCCCTTCAGAAATAAATACGTTCCATTAAAATGAATGGGATGAACTCTTCTCCAGAACAGTCAAATGGCTTCACAACATATTGTATAAAGGCTTTTAGAGCTGTATAATTCTGTATTGATAATTTTACAAATGCTCTGCACTTATCCCTGCTTTAATCTCAACATTGTTTACCTACAGTACAATGTACACGTCCCTGTTTTTCTCTGCTCAAGGCTGTCTACATTTCACTTATCCGGCCTAATTTGTAAAGGCACATATAATAAATGGGATTTATAATATGAGGTTATTTATTAATTAGTAAAAATAACAGGTCAAAAAGCTTACTTTAACAAATTCAAATTATTCAGTTACAGCATGCATTCAGTACATTCTAAAGGAAATTATTAAATAAAACATCAAATTAAATGAAAAAATAAAATGGACATGAGAAAAAGTTGAAACTTAATATGATGTGTAAAATATTTAGTGTAATCATTTATATTTGCAATATAAACAGAATTTTTGAACAGCACACAATTCAATTCTGCATCTTTGCTGAAACATAAAATTCACATCTGCAATATAAAGTTTTGCATCCCAATACAATATTATACCTTTATATCCATTTTTGAATCCAGATGTCAACTGTAGAACTTCAGTTTTGCTGTCTACCAAAATAATCTAGCTAAAAGGAGAAACTAGCACTTTGTTTTAAAATCCATATTCTCATTTTGGTATTTTGCTAAAAATAACATATGCAGACGATGATTAATTATTCAGTGAATATTTACTGCTTCATTTCTCCACATTAGTGATCAAATATAGTATGCCCTAAAAAAGAACTCCTACAGTAGCAAAATGTAATATGTGTGTGGGAGGGGGGGAAGGGGGGGGGAAATTACATGCATACTGTAACTCTTTCACTGAAATATAATAAAAACCTAAATGAAAAACTACTGTATATTCTGTAAACATTTCAACAGAAACTATTTTGTATATCTGTGTCTGTCTTTGATAAAATACAGTACAGAGTGTATTTTCTAAATACTGGGCCTAAGCAGTATTTTGCCATACAGTGAGACTTTTTCTTGTTCTGGAAGATATGCTACAACACATACAAATCAATAGGCTGCAAATTTTCTTCCAGTAATTGAAGGTGTTTTATGTTAAAAGATTGCTTAAAATATATAGGATATCACCTATTGAGTAAGAAAAGATACTTTACAGATGCAGCCAGTTGTATCTCCAAAATCGCCCAAACATGTTTGTGAACCGCGGTCCAAATTTGGAGCGTTCACAGACAAATGCCGTGCAGCTGGGAATTGCCTATAAGGATTAACATAGCGGGATCCCTGCTTGTGAATCATACTCTGGTGCTGAACCGCATTAATTTCACCCCCCTACATCGCAAAATACCGACTCCCGCTATTGGGTGCTGGTATCCCAGCAAGTTTAATTCTCTTGCATCATGTGACCAGGACATTTAAACTTGACAGAGATACCGCAATCCCATATCAGGGCCTGTAACTCAGGAAGAAGGGGTCTCCAAAGCTGAAATTAATGCGATTCAGCTCCGGAGAACCCCTGCTTCAATGTTATTTGAACAACTATGTTATTAAAATAAAATAAAAAGCAGCATGATCGGCTGTTAGAGGTGCGCAGACAGAGTGACTGATTCTGTCTGCTCTCACTGCGCAACTTTTCCAGACTGATAAAGCCCAGTAGGTTTAACACAGAGGGAGTCCCATTCAGAAGCATAGACCCCCCACTGTGCTAAAAAAAAAAAAAGGGGGAAAAGCAGGAGGCCCAGAGGTTAAAAAGGAAAACCTTTTATTTCATAATAGGATCAGACAACAAAAAAAAACAGATGTCTCCAACAACACCACACCTACGCGTTTCAGGCTGTGTGCCCTTTATCAAGGTGTAATACACCATCATCCAAAGGATGCCGCCAATAGCAGTTCCACAATCAGTGATAAAAGAACTTCACAATTAAATATTCCAATTTATATGGCAACATAAAGCCCCAAGAATTGCGAGATCTGTGCTGCTGGCACAAAAAGAAGGTGACGGTCTAGCAGTACCAGATCTTAAATAATTCTACCAAGCAGCTAATATCAAACAGATAGTAATGTGGCATCCAGACCCTCATATCCACAAATGGGTGGATATAGAAACCCACCTAGAGAGCCCAACATTGCTCCCAACTTTATTGTGGAAACACAAAGAGGGAAGAGACAAGAAGCCAGAACTCAACCAAACGAAGTTATTCACATAAAAAATATGGCATAAGCCAACTCCGCATACAAACTCCTCTCCTCCGCATCAAAATTAACACCATTATATGTAAACCCGGATTTCGCCCCAGGCATCCCGGCAAAAGAATATACAACATGGAAAAGGGTATGGTTGTGAGACATGGGTGATGTCCTTTAGAAAGGTGGGATCTCAAATTTGATTTGAAGACTTTATAAAACTATACAATTTAGATAGTTCAGAAATGTACAGGTTCAAACACCTAATTAAACAAATATCCCGGATGGACCCTTTCCCTCAATGCACAACCTTCTATGTAGACGAAGGTCATATCAAAAAGGACTAATTTCAACAATATACAGAGAATTAGACACCCCGGTTCCCCGGGTCAATCGCAAACACACAAATATATGGATAAATGGGAAACAGACCTTCAGAGGGAAATAACAACGGAGGAGTGGTCTTATATTTGGGGAAATGCTTCAAAGACCTCGATTTGTACACAAATCAAGGAAAATATATACAAGGTCCTTTTTACTTGCCCATTGACTGCCAGTGTATTTATATGTGCCCCTTTAGGGTATAGATAAATACAGTGACAAGCAATTAATTAATTGTTATGTTTTTTTTTATTTCTGTTTCTTGTTTTGAGTTAATTGTTATGTATTTGTAGAGCTTGTTTTTATTTAATGTTTGGATTGTTTAGGCCATATTTAATAATGCTTTTTTGCACGACACCAATGCTTTAAGGTACACTATTTAGGGGAATAGCACAACTTACTAAATATGGGCCACTATCCTACAGTACACTGATGTAATGTTTTACAAAAGTAATTTTGAAGAGTGATGTGACATTGAATTGTTCACATTTAAATAATGTTTACAATGAAAAATATGTTATTTTATGAATTACTTAGACATTGTTGAATGCACTTTCACATTGCAATATTTGACCTAATTTTATATGTACATTGTACCTAAATTACTGTAACTAACATTATTTAAAGAAAAAATATTCAGGACACTGTCTCAGTATAACCTTCACAATATGATACTCTAATATATAGAGTACATATACTGTATACCATGTTCTTATTAATGGTAATTTTCTAATCTCACTTCTTCATAGAAGTTAATTTTTTCCATCAATGTTCACTTTGTTGCTACAAAGTTTATACATCTTAGAAGACAAGAGATTTGGCATTCGTACAAATATGTGTTTCCTTAAAGCAATTAATAGTGTTCTTGTCTCACTCTCGCACATTTTCAGCCATAATTAACTTGTTAATTGCACTTATTTTTTCATCTAGTGTTACTTCAATTCAAATAATTTCTCATGTTTGTTAGTTAAATCTTTTAATTTTTTTAGCAAAAATATAAACTTAAAATATATACAATTGCTTTAACCATATTGTGACAAAACTACAAAAAAGGAAATTAATTGTAATTTTACTATAGATCATATGATGTGAATTTTAGAGAGAGTTTAAAAATACCAAATGTTTAGAAATACCAGCTTAAACAATTCAGTAAGTTGCTTAAGTAACATGCCATTTTAGTCAGTATTTCATCAGTGTACAGTATATATAAAACCTAATCTTCTGAGTCTTCCAGAAAAACAATGTGAGAAAAAGATGTTTGAATGACAACCATACGGTACTACATAAATGTACCTGCGGTGTTCCACAGGGCTCTATTCTGGGGCCCCTACTCTTCTCAGTGTTCATTAATGATCTTCCAACAACTTGTAAGGGAGCTTCAATACACATGTATGCAGATAACATACTCTTATACGCATAAAGCCCTAACTTCTCCGACCTTGGACACGTACTTCCATCTGATTTTTTAAGACTTGAACATTGGATTTACCAAAACAAACTGTTTTTAAACACTGACAAGACTGTAACAATGGTATTTGGGACCAGGGCTAAATGTTTAAAGGTTCCTATGAATGAACCCTAGATCAGAACCAACTCTAAAACTTTCCTAGCCCTGCTACTAGTTTCAAATATGTGGGCATATGGTTTGATTCCATTTAACATTTGGGTTGCACATTGATACCCTGATATCGAATGCCAAATTAGGTGTACTTTATAGGAACAAATCCTCCCTAAGTCTGCTGGTCAGAAAGCATCGCACTGCAGATGCTGATGCCAATTATAGACTAAGGGGACATACAGTAGTATATGCCACGGCACCCCAAACACATTTTAGCAAACTTGATACCCTCTACAACTCACTATGCTGCAGTGTCCTACAATGCAACTACAACACACACTGCAAAATCCTCAAAGAACTAGATTGGTCATCGAGTCTAGGCGCAAAGCTCATCTTTCCTGTTTTGTCTTCAAATACTTTCTGGGCAAGCTACCGGCCTAGCTGAACAAGCTGCTCTTATTTTTTTGGGAGCCACATAATTAGAGCTGTTTCCACGTGACTTGTGAAGTAAATTTGTATTTCCAACCATCTAACGTTAGTGCGTGTAGTACTGTATGCAATTTGCTGATTGAGCAATTTGTGCAATGTGGTAATACATACAGTATATACAGTACATACAGTATACTTGTCAGTCACAGAGTACTGACAGAAAAGAAACCACTATATTGCACTCTCTAAAAGCATACGTGGGTTGGACAATGTATAGTAGAGGATGAAAAACAAATTGTTTACTTGTATAATCAACAATAATGAATATGGTGTAGGGTTTATATGTGTAAACACACACACACACACACACACACACACACACACACACACACACACACACACACACACACACACACACACACACACACACACACACACACACACACACAAACCAGGGAGAGAAAGAAAAAAAGAGAAAAAGAACCATCATAGGGTAGTATGTCAGATTATCAGAGTAACAAATTGGTGAGATATGCACTTACAGCAATTTAGATTTGTATCAGCTTTTTATCCACTCTGGGATCAGTAACTCAGCTTGGTGATCCTTTAAATCTCTGCTGGGAACTCCGTTTTTCAAAGTAACTGCTTTCACAGTACTTCACAGCAGTCGCGGAGCACCTGTGTACAGGGATTACGTCTTGCAGACGGATCTCATACAGAGATTAGGTAGGGAAAAGAAAAGGAAAAACAATATAGTGTAAAACCTTTTACTTTAAAACTAGTAAAGAAACTAAATAAGTAGCCAACTCACACTTTGTGAGTCATAAAAAAGCATTTGAGAATTTCACACGAGTCTCTCACACTCAGTGGTGGATCGGCGTTGGCTCCCAGTCCAGCTAACTCACGCAGTCACTTCCGCGTCACGTGACCTCTGCTCTCGCGAGATCTCCTCTCCGTTGCTGAAAATTCACTGCTCCGGCTCCGTGGTGGAAAATCAGCTTGTCAGCTCATCTCTCTCTGCTCATGGAATGCTCGCCCTACACATTTCTCCAATGTGGCTTCGTCAGGGGCTGCTCTATATATGTAAAGATATCCTTTGAATAAAATGGTCTTTTAGTTTACCCCTTTGGCCAAAGTGTTCAATCAGACTTAGAACTATGCAACTCATTTTGACAGATTTATTATAAATCATTCTTCCTGGTAATGTACAGGTTATTAAAAATGTATTTTAGTGTTTGGACCCGTGAGATGAGGTCTGCCTTGGAGGGGCTCAAGGGCTTACAACACTTTGGTCAAAGGGTTAAACTAAAAGACCATTTTATTCAAAAGATATATCTATATCTATATCTATATCTATATCTATAGATATCTATGTATCTATCTATCTATCTATCTATCTATCTATCTATCTATCTATCTATCTATCTAGATAGATAGATAGATAGATAGATAGATAGATAGATAGATAGATAGATATATGGCACTGTGCCGTGTATCTGTGTTAATGGATGTAGCACTGAGATCTGTCTGTGTTTCATGTTCTGTCTGTGGTTTTAAATATATATTGCCATGCTCAGTAGCACTACTCTTTGACACCTATATGTATATATATATATGTATATATATATATATATATATATATATATATATATATATATATATATATGTGTGTGTAACGGATTTTCTGGCCTGGCCTGACCCACCCAATCTCACATTGGCCCCTGTGGTCTAACCAGCCCCCATTACAGTGTGGTGTCTGGTGGTGCACCTGTTGGTAACAGGACTCCTGAGTCTCCCGCATGATGGTGTGTGGGGATTGCCAACCCAGACAGGCAGCTGAGGTAGTGTGCTTGAGTCCTACCTAGATCCAGTGCAGCGCCTCCACCTCATCAGGATCCCTGCGTCCGCATGGGTATGATTCTGATGAGGAACTCCTCTGTGGTGCCTTCCTCTGCAGAGTAATCCCAGACTCACACACAAGGGTATCTTTGATCAAGGTCATCTTTATTGACGGTTCAGGCAGACTGCCCCTCATAGCGGTCGTACTTAGCCGCTCATGTTCTTGCTGCAATCCTTGGGAAGGTTCCTCCTTTTCTAATGGAGTTGCTTCCACCTCTCCCCTAAGGAAGATTCACCAGCTTCTCTCTGTCTGCTCTGAGCTGCACACAGTCACAGCTCTTGCATGAGACTACAGCAACACTGTTGCAGATCTTCACGTGCCTCTTACTGAACAGAGGCAGCACAACAACAGGAACTGAACACTAACTTTAGGCAGTGCTGTGTCGTATATCACCTCAGGAACAGGCACATATCTGATGTCACTAAGGGTGGACACCAAGCATGTTGTCACTTCCTTTGGGACATATGACACCTCACCAGGGTTTGAGGGCAAACCTCCATGATGACTACTGGCAATCCTGCATACTTACCAGGTTTACTGCCAGCATGAGAAAGAGATATGTACACCAATTTTACACATGGCTACATATATATGAAGATACACAAAAGAATACCGCCTCAACACAATAAGTCACTAGTGTCCACAAGACTGTCAATGTGTAGTATGAAGGATACTAGACAGTGGTGCTAAAGGTTGAGATAATTATATAGCAACAAAAAAAGCAAACTTACAAAAAGCACACAGGCATACCAAAAAAGTGTAAACAAAGATTTTATTAAAGTGAGTTAAAAACAAGGGATGAAAATTAAAAGAGGAGGGGGACTCTCATCTACCATATATATATACCTAGAGGCAAGGGTCTAACAGTAGAGCCAATTCCAACACCAAATTCAAAGAACACAAGAAGCTCTATTTAAGCAAACATGTGTAAACCTATAGACACACTACAAATGAGTGCATGTCCAAATAGAAAGTCACATGATAATACAGGTGAATAACTGCAATGAGTGGAGGCATGAATAGCACAGATAACGATATTGTATATACGTCACCACTTAAAGCATAGATGTCACGGGCAAGAAATAGCCATAGCCTCTTATCAGGAAAGAGAGGTAGGGGTCCCCCTCCACAGACTCCCAATCCAACGCTTTTCGACTTAAAACGGTCTTCTTCGGGGAATGGTGAGGGGAGAAATGAGCTAGGATTTATAGTGAAGTTTATTAAGAGAATTCGCGCCAAAAGCAAGTTTAATGTATAACAGCTGTAATCAGTGTAAGTACTCTCATTGTAGCATCGCATCCTGATTGATATAGAAGCATAACTATGGACCTCATTGGTCTGAGGGAGTCACCTGGTACACGTCTGATCCTCCCATGTAAAGCTCAAAATATGACGCATATGACGTCATCGCGCATAGCGCGTCGTTGCGTGAATCTACCATAGCAACCGAGGGTTGCCTATAATCAAACGGGAACCTGCCCTGATCGCTGTAGGAACATAATTATGGACCTCATTGGCCTAGGGGGGTCACATGGTATACATCTGAACCTCCCTGGTCAAAAACGAGTCGTGACATCATCGCGCATAGCGCGACATTACATAAAGTCACCTCAACATCCGCGGGCCGCCTTCCATCAGAAGGGCACCAGCCCAGTCAAGGAGGAGCAGCCAGGGCCGCACCCACATCAAATAATAGGTATCATTATACAGCCCTAACAAGATGCTTTCGTGTATTACCATCCATTATAGTTAGCTGGCATCTACTATAATACCTATTTTCATTGTCATTGCTAAATTGCTGGTTATAATAGTATTTTACTAATCATTACCTCTCTTTAGAATTGGGGGTGCTCCAAAGACCGAAGCTTATCTTACACAAACAATTTCCCTTGTGGTCATTATATATTTATGTGATTCATTTATCTGCTATGTCTTCTAAGGTAATAGCTTCTTTGTTTATGTCTGCTTAATCTCCTTGACGACCATGCATAATTATTCCTATTACGTGATAACGTCATTTGCGTCAATCCGTGGTTCGATAATGCAAATTATGATATGTGCTATGTAGGGCAGTTTAGAGGACTGGTGAGACCAACGGTTTGATGTGGGTGCGGCCCTGGCTGCTCCTCCTTGACTGGGCTGGTGCCCTTCTGATGGAAGGCGGCCCGCGGATGTTGAGGTGACTTTATGTAATGTTGCGCTATGCGCGATGACGTCACGTCTCGTTTTTGACCAGGGAGGTTCAGATGTATACCATGTGACCCCCCTAGGCCAATGAGGTCCATAATTATGTTCCTACAGCGATCAGGGCAGGTTCCCGTTTGATTATAGGCAACCCTTTTTTTGCTATGGTAGATTCACGCAACGACGCGCTATGCGCGATGATGTCATATGCATCATATTTTGAGCTTTACATGGGAGGATCAGACGTGTACCAGGTGACTCCCTCAGACCAATGAGGTCAATAGTTATGCTTCTATAGCAATCAGGACGCGATGCTACAATGAGAGTACTTACACTGATTACAGCTGTTACACATTAAACTTGCTTTTGGCGCAAATTCTCTTAATAAACTTCACTATAAATCCTAGCTCATTTCTCCCCTCACCACTCCCCGAAGAAGACCGTTTTAAGTCAAAACGCGTTGGAGTGGGAGTCTGTGGAGGGGGACCCCTACCTCTCTTTCCTGATAAGAGGCTATGGCTATTTCTTGCCCGTGACATCTATGCTTTAAGTGGTGACGTATATACAATATCGTTATCTGTGCTATTCATGCCTCCACTCATTGCAGTTATTCACCTGTATTATCATGTGACTTTCTATTTGGACATGCACTCATTTGTAGTGTGTCTATAGGTTTACACATGTTTGCTTAATTAGAGCTTCTTGTGTTCTTTGAATTTGGTGTTGGAATTGGCTCTACTGTTAGACCCTTGCCTCTAGGTATATATATATATACAGTATATATATATCAGTTAAATCAGCCCCACACTGATGAGACCCATTAAGGTCGAAACAGCTGTCTGTGGGTGGTTTTCTGGGTATGCACCTTAACCCTGGCTGTGCTCAAAGCTGTGACCATGCAGCAAGCTTAAGCCTATAGGGAACCATGTTAAAAATGGTTTTTGAGGCAAAAAGTGACACTGTGTGCTCATTTGCATGTCATTTCCCAGAATCCCTTGCTGCAGTGGAAGTGCTGTATGCTGGGTGATTTTTTTTTTCTTTTTAAAGTTTTTATTCAAGCCATTACAACATATAGTATACAAAACTTTTCAAAACCACAAAACAAAATTAAACAGCCTCATAATACAAAAACCATACATTACATTTTGTTATTCTGTATAAAACCTTCCATTGGGGTTTTTTTTCCCCTTGTCAGGGACCTTTCCCTTACATAGTCACCTAGTAAGGAAAACCAAAATAAGAAAAAAAACAGTCCTCTTCTTCCCATTCACACACCATCTGCATCCTTCAAAAAAATACACACCCTATTCCAACTCTCCGTTCCCCATATGCTTTTCCTCCGCTGTCCTCACAACAGAGGGGAGCAACGGCCCACCTCTTCTCTCCGGTACTCCACCAAAAGGACCCTCTCAGCACATTTAGTGCCCCTTACCACACACTCGAAAAAAAAACATCCTCTTCCACAGGACCATTTTATCATTCCTCCTTTTGTATGCTGGGTGATAATGGGGAAAGGTGGGGTTGCAGACCTGCTTAAGACATGCAAATGAGCATACAGTTGTATTTGCATATATATCATAATACTGAGTTAAGTTATGGTGAGTAAAAAAAGTGACAAAAACCCTCCACAGGAAAGCAAATATGCAAATACAACTGTATGCTCATCTGCATGTCTTAGGCAGGTCTGCAACCCCGCCTTTCCCCATTATCACCCAGCATACAGCACTTCCACTGCAGCAAGGGATTCTGGGAAATGACATGCAAATGAGCACACAGTGTCACTTTTCGCCTCAAAAACCATTTGTAACATGGTTCCCTATAGGCTTAAGCTTGCTGCATGGTCACAGCTTTGAGCACAGCCAGGGTTAAGGTGCATACCCAGAAAACCACCCACAGACAGCTTTTTTTTTTTTTTTTTTTGGTAGCCCGGGTGGTGAAAAAGTGATTCCACCTCAAAAACCGTGCTCGTGGTCAAGTGAGACCAGGTGCGCTCCACATGTGACAAAGTCTTCTCCGGAGAGTAGGCCAGTCCGTACCAAAAGACAGTCCTCTTCAGCCGAAGCCAGAAAGAGTCCTTCTGTTACATTGACGTCGTCATCCGAGGAATGAGACGTCCATCCTGTTCCCTCCTAGTGCAGCAGATGCCGCAGGAGGGTCCAAGTCTTTAGGGTGTTCGGCTGACGCCTACTAACCCACCGTGATCTTCTCCCGAGGGATTGGCGGTCACTAGCCAGCACTACAGTCTTTACTCTCCGAAGAAAGGGGTGACGTTAACCCAACACCAAACAAAACAAATTCATGGTGTGAGTGCTCCGGTGTTCTGTGCAATGCAGTGCAGGAGGTGCTCAAACGTACAACACAAAAAGGGTGTGCACGAGTGCACGCCTGGCCCTTTGCAAGGCCAGGCGGTGACAAAAATAATTGGCTTGTCCCCTCAGCGGAAGGCAATAAGGGGGGGCCAAGTGCGGGAAAAATAGGGGACGGTGCAAAAATTATCTGTGCAGATCAAGTGCTCGTAAGTGGAGGCCGGACGCCCAAAAACGACCAACCACAGTGCAGCAAGTGATACTCCACCAGGTTTTCCACGCCTGGTGGTTCAAGATTAAAAATGCCCGGGCTACTTTGCATCCGCCCTCTCAGCCCATGACCAGAGGACCAAGTGATGCAACTAGGGCCATCCTTCACAGGACAGACCCTACACTTGATCTTAGCCAAAAGGCCGACAGCTGTTTCGACCTTGATGGGTCTCATCAGTGTGGGGTTGATTTTAACTGGATATGCATAAGAGGCTATGGGATAGGCTATACCATAATACTGAGTTAAGTTATGGTGAGTAAAAAAAGGTGACAAAAACCCTCCACAGGAAAGCAATTATGCAAATACAACTGTATGCTCATTTGCATGTCTTAGGCAGTTGTATTTGCATATTTGCTTTCCTGTGGAGGGTTTTTGTCCCTTTTTTTACTCACCATAACTTAACTCAGTATTATGGTATAGCCTATCCCATAGCCTCTTATGCATATCCAGTTAAAATCAACCCCACACTGATGAGACCCATCAAGGTCGAAACAGCTGTCTGTGGGTGGTTTTCTGGGTATGCACCTTAACCCTGGCTGTGCTCAAAGCTGTGACCATGCAGCAAGCTTAAGCCTATAGGGAACCATGTTACAAATGGTTTTTGAGGCAAAAAGTGACACTGTGTGCTCATTTGCATGTCATTTCCCAGAATCCCTTGCTGCAGTGGAAGTGCTGTATGCTGGGTGATAATGGGGAAAGGCGGGGTTGCAGACCTGCCTAAGACATGCAGATGAGCATACAGTTGTATTTGTATATATATATTTTTTATATTGGCATTATTTACACAGATAACTGACTCTGTGTGCTGTGTTACTGATATAGGTACAATACCACTAACCTGTACAAGTAACCAGCTATACCTGTATACTGCTACAGTCAGCGTTGATATCGACATGCTGATTTATGCCATACGACATAGTACAAACTAGACACTTACCGTTACCAGTTTTGACCTATAACCATCCTTTGGATCTACTCTACACCACTAGTGTTATCGTGCGGCCATATCCCAGACTCTGGGTTTACAGTACAGAGTTTATTGTGGTCTGCTTTGCTCATTTTTAATATTAATTCACTGTACACTGGCTATCATTAGTATATTACTTGACCTATAGTGTTCCCCATATTATTTTATATTTAGAGTTAAGACTCAATTAAAGTTTCTGGTTTTAATTAATTCATTACTCACCCACCTTACTAGGTTCTGATACATTTTGGCCACACATTGGTAGAGTGCTCTCCTTGGGGTTCTACCTCTCTCTGTTTTTTCTATATATATATATATATATATATATATATATATATATATATATATATATATATAGTAGATGAGAGTCCCCCTCCTCTTTTTATTTTCATCCCTTGTTTTTAACTCACTTTAATAAAATCTTTGTTTACACTTTTTTGGTATGCCTGTGTGCTTTTTGTAAGGTTGCTTTCTTTGTTGCTCTCATATATATATATATATATATATATATATATATATATATATATATATATATATATATATATATATATATATATAGTTATATTGGGGGTTCTGCATGCTGAGAAAAAGCAAAGACTTTTGTTTTGTTTGTTTGTTTTACTCCTGTTATCTGCTGTAGCATTTGTATGGCAAAAATAAACAGGCCAAATCTTTTCACCTCTGTGTCAGAAGACTGTCTCCTCCACCTGGAAGGCTGTCTGAAAGTGCTGATCCATGAACAAAAGGTACAAAGCAAGAAGGTACTTTGTCACATATAGTGGAGTTTTATGCGGGCATCACACTGACAAGCCTGTAAGATGCAAAAGGGAATAGAGAAAGTAATCACAGTCCTGATCCAATCCACATCTCAACAGCAAGAAACTAATGCCACACAGCAAGAAACTAATGCCACACAACAAGAAACCAACAGAATGGCTGCTGAGGGTTATGTCTTACAGCAAGAAACCAACAGAAGACTGGCTGAGGGTAATGCCACACAGCAGGAAAACATGGAAATATTGCAGAGATTTGTGCTGGTCCAGGCTGAAGCTCATCAACTGGCAGCAATAATAGATTATTGTTTATCGTGTCCTGAATGTCAGCTCACTGCCCCTTTGCCAGTGTACCGTAGTCCATTGGTACCCCTACCAATAATTGGAATCCAATTTGAACGCATCTATATGGATTTTTTTGGCCCTTTAGTGAAGTCAGCCATGGGGCATCAGTACATACTGGTGATATTAGACTATGCGACCCGATATCCCGAGGCAATCCCTCTACGCACAGCCTCAGCAAAATCTATTGCTAAAGTGTTAATGATGATGTGTAGTCGGGTGGGGATCCCCAAGGAGATCCCATCAGATCAGGGTGCTCCATTCATGTCTCGGGTAACCAAGGAGTTATGCAAACTTCTCCACATAAAACAGTTAAAAACCTCTGTGTACCACCTACAAACTGATGTTCGTTGGAGAAGTTCAATAAAACCCTAAAGGCAATGCTACGGAAAGTAATTGATAAGGATGGAAAGAACTGGGACTTTTTGTTACCTTATTTAATGTTTGTTATTATAGAAGTGCCCCAAGCATCTACTGGGTTCTCACCATTTGAATTTTGTATGGTAGACACCTTAGGGGGTTTCTTGACATAGCCAAGGAGACATGGGAACAGGAGACTACACCCCATCGCAGTGTAATTGAGCACATAAACAATTACTGTGGAAACCACTGCCTTCCCCACTAGGAAAAACCCAGATCCAGAAGTGAACATATCAAAGGCCCTGTCTATACACCAGGCACGGGAAGTAAAAAAATGTGTCAAATTAAATAAAAAGGTATTCTCTGCAGTTCCAGGAAGGACTAGGGTTATTAGGCATGACATTATAACCGAACCAGGGAAAAGGGTCAATCTTAAGCCTTATAGAATACCTGCAGCTCGTAGAGAGGCAATTAGAGCAGAGGTTAAGAAAATGCTAGAACTTGGGGTGATTGAGGAGTCACAAAGTGACTGGAGCAGCCCTATTGTGCTTGTACCAAAGCCTGATGGGACTGTAAGGTTCTGTAACGATTATCGCAAGCTGAATGCTATATCAAAATGTGATTCCTACCCCATGCTAAGGGCTGATGAGCTAGTGGAGAGGCTTGGGAAAGCCCGTTATATCACCACACTAGATTTGACCAAGGGCTACTGGCAGGTTCCACTCACAGAGCAGGCAAAGGAAAAGACTGCCATTTCTACTCCTGATGGTCTTTTCCAATACAAGGTGTTGCCGTTTTGTCTGCATGGGGATCCTGCCACCTTTCAAAGGATGATGGACAGAATATTAAGGCCACATACATTATATGCAGCTGCATATTTAGACTATGTACATACTTAAGATTGGGAATCCCACCTTCCAAAAGTACAAGCAGTGTTAAACTCGATGTACTCTGCGGGGTTAACGGCTAACCCAAGTAAGTGTACAATTGGCTTAGAGGAAGCCAAATATTTACGATATTCCATTAGTAGAGGGTTAGTGAAACCTCAAATGGCTAATGTGGAAGCCATAAGGAATTGGCCCCGGCCAGTCACTAAGAAACAAGTGAGAATTTTCCTTGGCCTAGTTGGATATTACCAGAGGTTTATCTATAACTTTGCTACCCTTTCATGTCCTTTAACTGATCTGACAAAGGCAAGAGCTCCAGTAATGGTAAAATGGTCCCCAGAACTAGAACAAGCATTCAGGTCATTGAAAGAAGCCATACGTGCCCAACCAGTGTTAGTAACCCCCGATTTTGCTAAGGAATTTATTTTGCAAACCGATGCATCGGACATAGGGGTTGGTGCGGTCCTCTCACAAGTGAACCAGAATGAAGAACATCCTATCTTGTACCTAAGCAGGAAACTTAACCCACACGAAGGGAACTATTCCATAGTTGAAAAAGAATGTCTTGCTATAAATTGGCAGTAGACAGTCTTAAGTACTACCTGTTAGGCAGAAAATTCAGGCTGGTGACAGACCACATACCCCTAAACTGGATGAGTCAGAATAGGGAGAAAAATAGCATAGTGACCCACTGGTTTCTCAGTCTGCAACCCTACAAATTCTCAGTGGAACACAGGGCAGGCAGTAGACAGGGGAATGCAAATGGCCTGTCAAGAATACATTCACTGGTGTGCATGGTCGCACACCCCACTAGGTCTGAGCTGGGGGGGGAGGATATGTGACAGGTATGAGGGAACGGTAGTGAAAAGGGGATATTACGGCCCTCAATTAGAGCGGGGTTTCTGCTCCACTCCACGGTTTGGAGATTTACCAAGGGGAATCCAGACCGGGACTTCTAGCTCTCCCTGCTTTCACAGGACTGCAGCAGCTGATTGAGCAGGGAGATGATTAAAAGTCTGCTCTGAACAGAGCAAGACAGAGCTGTTTTACTCTCAAGAGAGGTGTGTACTGAAAAGCTGTGTGATACTGAGGAAAAGCAACGACTTTTGTTTTCTTTGTTTGTTTTACTCCTATTATCTGCTGTAGCATTTGTATGGCAAAAATAAATAGGCCAAAGCCTTTCACCTCTGTGTCAGAAGACTGTCTCCTCTACCTGGAAGGCTGTGTGAAAGTGCTGATCCCTGGACAAAAGGTACAGAGCAAGAAGGTACTTTGTCACAATACATATATATACATATATATATATATACACACACACACACATACACATCTATACACACACATTATATATATATATTAAAACTCAGGTGGTGGGTCGTCGCTATCACGAGCAATACCGGACTCCTCCTAAGTCAAGTAGTACCGCACACCCTCAAAGGGTTAATATACCTTTAATGGATATCTAAATAGATCAGAAATACTGTGTTTAACACCTCTTACCCCCCCCCCCAATCCCCCGGAGGGAGATCTGGATGTTACAGGTGTACTTTGGTTCTTTATGGGCTCACCTGTTGTCTGTCAGGAAGCCAGAGATGGACCCCACAGGAACCTCATTACAATAAGTTATACAGGAGACATGAAACGTTGTACAATTTATTGGCAGGACAGTAAATTCCATCTCCCACGCATGAGAGGTACCTTGTCACACCCTACAGAAGAACACCTTACCTCGCATCTTGTGGTCGCTTTGACCCCGTATAGGTCCCCCCAAAGGCTTGAGGCCCTTTGGGCTAGTCGTCACCCCCTCACCCCTGATGGGGTGATGTAGAACCACCTTGCTCACTATGGAGCAGGCTACATCCTGAAATCTCACATAATTTGGGAAGGAAACATCTTATACACCTGGGGGGAGGGGTTAGTGACTCTGCCCCAAAACTGGGCTGGTCGGAGGATGGAACAGGCATCACCCCACGGTGCTGGCACCTATACCCACCAGCCCAGGCATTATGCTTTCATGCGGCCACTAGCCTGCACCTAGCTATGGCTACATTCGGATACAATTAGTAGTGTGCTGCAGGACTCTCATTCTAGCTCACAAGGAAGAATTTAGCCCTAACACTGCCAACACTTACCAGGACTTATGTGCCAAGGCCAGGAAACCCATAGCCAGGGGCACTAGGCTACAGGTGTATAGTGCATCTACAGACCAAGGTAAAATGATGTTTCCTGCCTCTTGATATATACAAGGGTATAAAGATATGTACACATCTAATACACTGAACAATGACTTTGAATCTGAGGTATATACAGTAGTTTTAAACATTCATGAGCCAATACCAAAGAAATATCTCACAGTTCAGATGTAATTATTAGACGCCCTGTATTGCAACACTGTCTACAGAGAGTGTGTCAATGTCTCAGAATTAAAACCAGAGGGTTCCCCCTTCAGAATAATGCAGCCATATGTGTGTAGATATTTTGTCTCCATCAAGTTACACTGCAATTTGCAGAGGAAATCATCATAATAATAAAACATCAGTGTGCATGGCAACTGATTGCATGGGTAAAGTACAGAGTAATAGTGCATAATAAAATCCTCCCATTCGTCTATCATATCATAGACATAATCAGTGGATCAATTATTCAAGTCTGGCTTAGTATTTATTACTCCTTAGCTTCCATATATACATATACAGAGCCGTTGATGCCAGGAAGAACATACTGTATACAGGGGGAGGGAGACAAATACACATATGCATAGAACACTATACGATCTGTGCTTCTGGATATGCAGCTCGCAGCTTAACAGTCCCTACCACCGACGTCACAGAAGTGACGTAATCTAAACCGACGGTCGAACGTTTTGCGTGCACTTCAAGCTTCGTCAAGGTATGAGGTAATACACCTGAATACCAGTGACAGACATTCCTCTTTCCGACTACTGGCAAATTGACACTTTACGGTTGATTCTGTCACTTTCCCCTCCAAATAAAGTGGTATATACATTGTTAGGTTCTTTGGTTTTCACTGGAATGTGTAGTGTTCTAATTAAGTAGAGAATTTTTGGCAGGAGAGTCATTTTAAAGGTGTAGATTTTGCCCAGACATGAGATGGAATATCTGGGTAATGTTTATAAGCATTTCTTGAGCTTTTGAATAATATATGTATAGTTTACATGGTAGAAAGCGGTATCAAAGTTGGGAATTTTAACTCAAGGACACGTTATAGTTTTCGTTCTTACATTTAAAACTAAAATCAGATATCATTAACATGACTGAGTCAGTTGAAAGGTTTATATTTACAGGTGTGCAGAGGATGAGGGAGTGTGTTGTAGACAGGTAGGTCTCTAATTGTCTGCAGCTTCCTAGTGATATCTGGTCACTGCAGTACAGCTGGTAACAGTAGGTAGGGTAGAGTTGGGAGGGGGGAAAGACACAACACAAACAAATAAAATCCCTCCTGACGGCGCACTCACATTTCAGTACTGCCACTCAAAGCACATCAAGGTTTATTTAGTTCAGCAGTTGCTGCCCGGTATGAGTCCATATAGCCTGAGTCCTCCGTCTGTGGTCCCCGAAAGTGGCCGCTGGGGTTGTCACTGGGTGTCTGATGTCACTACTTCCCGGTTCAAAGATTCCTCCTCCCTCCTTCTCCACACAACGCGTTTCTCAAGTTAGGGTTTTGCTTCATCAGGAGTGTATAATTCACTACCCTACCTACTCTAGAAATACATAGTGCTAGTATCCTTTTGGCTAACAGGAAACTATGGCTGCTGTTCGGCATCTGCCGATTCCTCACAAAAGTATCTGGTGCTAAGAATCACATTCCTATTCGTACGAATACATAATCATAACATAAAGTAGTCAATTCTACTTGTTAAAAATCATAAAGTTTTAAATATAAAACGACTCCGGCATACAGCTCCACATATACCTATTGCAGATCTGGGTAGTGCAGATTCGTCACTCTTCCATTCACACTACAGAGCGCTGCATTTGCCGTCCAGTGTCTGCTGGTTAACCACTTATGGGATTTTACATTGATAAATATTGACACATTAAAATGTATACTATGATCCTGTTAATATATATACACAGGATGTGCATTCATCATATTCTCAAGTTATAATAACACATGATTCAGATCATCAAAAGAAAATACATCATAAATATTAACCAGTAAAGTATATGACCGGTTCTAGTAATCCCTGTATACTAGCTGATATTATGACACAGTCGAGATCTTCATCCGGTGTTCCGTTGGGACATCATAATCCTCAAAATAAAAGAAGAGGGGAGAGCGGATGGCAATCTGTCTTCTGAACAAATACATCGCATCATCTAATATATACACCCCAGGTGTTCAATCTCAAAATCGAGTCTCAGTACAAATCTTAACGAGAGAGTCCATATTTTCTAAGATCACTAGGTGGTGCTGTAACATCATTCAGGCAAGCGCCAGTCAGTTAAGTATCTGTTTCTAGCTTCAATAAGATAACTGTCATATAGATCGCTTTGGCATGTTGTTACTACACAGTATGAAATTTGTGAAAAAACGGTATTCCGTAAGATTTTTCGCTTGGTAGATACAGTTTGGTACAAAAATGCCATACCGATCGACTTCGAAAAAGCAACTGCAGAGATCTTACTGTGCAATCTCCCTGAGATTTGTAAGAGCTGCACTGAGAGCTGAATCTCCCTGCATAGATTGCACTGTTTTTATTTTCATGATAGTAATATATTATTGAAGCAGGTGTCTCCGAACTGAACTACATTCATTTCAGGTCTGGGACCTCCTTGCTTCCCGAGTTACAGGTCCGAGATACAGATATTTCCTGCAAGTTTAAATGTCCTGGTCACGTGACGTAGGAGAATTAAATTTGCTGATAATACCAGCACACCATAATGGGGCCTGTACGTCAGAAAGCAAAGGCTTCCCGCACCTGAAATTAATGCGATTCAGCTCCGGGGAGACACCCTGCTTCAATAAAATGTTATTACAGTTGTTGTTGTTTTTTTTTTTTTTTAAACGGAGCTTATTTACCTTAGCGGCTAACTAGTAAGGTAATGAATGGTTTAACTGTCACTACTCAGTTTGTTGGTAGTAGAGAGGGTGGGTGAAGATTAGAGGGCCCCAGGGATGCTGGTTAGGCCTCCCAGGAGAGATTACCTCTCCATTACCTTAGTGGTTACAGGCGCTAAGGTAAAGAAGGAGTTAACCCCCATTGCGAGACCCAACCACCCTCCCCGTGACAACTACCCCTTCACACACACCCTCTTCTACCAGCACCACACAGGAATGGGCAAAAGTTCTGTTAGCCAAACACTCAATCAATACAGTGCAATACAATAAAATACATTACTATAAAAATACATTATTATTATTAAAAAAAAAAAACTGTAGCTATTTAATCCACTGATTGCCATTGTGGTAATCTATTCCCTCAAATGGTCACAGATAGCCACATTTGCAAGCAAAGACCACCCAAACACCCGCCAACACACACTGTAATGGGCAAAAAGTGTATTTTCCATATTTGGATAATAGCTCATTTGCCCACTTAAAATAAAACATTAGCCAGCAACTCTATAGTAAATGAAAGTTGTACTTACCCCACCAGGATGAACGCCATCTTCATCCTCTTAGTGCTCCTGGTGCTTCTCATCTTCTATGGCGCAAATAGAAAAATATATATATATATATGTAATGGTTCGAGGCCCCCCAATCTCATATTGGCCCCCAGTACCATCTCAGTGTAGTGAGGTGCACCTTCAGGCTCACAGGACTCCTGAGTCTCCCGCTCGTTGGTAGTACGGATTTCACCATGACAGACATATGAGGTACAGGTAGGGCTGAGTTCTACTCACAGTTGGTACAGCGCCTCCATCCCTTCCAGATCCCCACAATAGTAGGGAGGAGTTTCTGGAAGAGAACTCCTGGGTGCATCTTCTTGCTGAATAACTCCAGTCTCAGACAAGAAGGGTCTCTTGAACAAGAGCATCTTTAATTGCATGGTACATGGCAGACTGCCCATCATAGCGGCCGACACTTAGCCGCACATCTTGTAGCTGCACCCCATTAGGAAGGTTCCTCCTGACTCTTTATTCAGCCAGGCATATTCTGCCACCTCTCCCCTAAGGGAGACTGTTATGGGTTACAGGTAACATACAAGTAACAAATATATAGCATAATTGTTATAGGTTACAGGTAGCATAAGGTACATATATAGTATATTATATGTCTTAGTACAGCTTAGAGCATACTGTCAGAATATTAGCTATTTTTCTTGCTCTGGAAATAATATCAGTTACCAGAATTTTTGCAGTTAGGATTTCTTTGTTCTGCTAGGAAATGGTCAGGATATAGTGTTGTGACATATGTCGTTGAGAGGCATGTACTTACGCATAAAAGCAGAAGTTGTTTGAGCTGTAAACACGCTGTGGTTAAACTGTAATTGCCAGTAAGACACGTCAGTAGCCACAGAAGATGTTCACGTGTCACTCGTACATCACGTACGCCATATACGAAACACACAATAAAGGTTAGCGTAACACCATGTTGAAGGGAGAGAACCGAGTGGCAAGCCACACTGAGACGAGACCTAGTGAGACTGGCGTGACCTATCATAATATCTTTTGGGTTTGTGAGTATGACAGGCATACTAACTAAATAATCTCTGCATAGGTAGAAATGGATTGTTAGCTTACTGTTAGCTCATTTCTTTGCAATTTTGCTTATGATGTTTTCTGGTTATTTTGTTGTATTACAATAAACAACACACCTTATCTTATACAAACTCTGAGTGACCTTTCTTTATAATAATCTCACAATACCCTGACACAAAAAGGGTGTGAGACTGAAGTTCTGCAGGTGAAACATTGCGATGAGTGCTTCTGCTTAGGGCAGAATATAACTTATCACAAGGCATTACCTGGGAGAAAAAGGTTTGGCATCGTGCCCAGATTAAGACTACCAGCTGTGCCAGAGCCCTGGCCACAGTGGGGTCTGCTTGTCACTCTCTGCAACTGACACGAACTCTCTGACAGACAGACTTGAACTGCTGCAGACCTTGAACTCAGGATCAACTACTAGAACTGCTAACTTTAGGAAGTGAGGTGTAATATATAGGTTCCAGAAAGACCCACCTCGGAGTTACTAACAGTGGACACAGATCATGCTGTCACTTCCTTTGCTACATGTCACACATCACAGGGGTTGAGGGCAAACCTCCATGATGATTTCTGGCAACCCTGCCCTTTTAACAGGAGTTACTGCTCAGAATGAGAGAGATATGTAACACCAATTTTACACATGGCTACATATATATAATAACTACTGTCCAGGAACCCCTTAATCACCATAGAGTTTATTAACTGCTGTGGTAATAAAGGTCTTAACCACCCCCGGGAGGTCTAACCCCCCTCCCTAGGGCAACTACTCCCATACCCCACCCCCTCTAACCCATTACCACAAATACAAATGGGGCAAAGCACTAGTAGCCATATGCACATTTGTGGTTAAAAAAAATATAAATACACAACAAAATAAAATTGACACTAAAATACACAGTAGGCAATAAACCCATTAATTGTCACTGTAGTAATCTATTCCCTCAATGTGGGGCAGAGATAGCCACAAGGTCAATGAATTGGCAACCTACAGTACAAAAATAAAGTGTAAATAATAAAATACATAACTAAATAAAAACAAACATTTGCCAAAAAAAAAGCATTGACTATTAATATGAAAGAGAGCATAGATAAACACATTGCCAATAAATGGGCATTTAAAAAAAAATACACAATTAAATAAAATACAATCAATATGTATCTTACATTTGCCGAAATGAAGGCTTTCATCCTCCTCTTCTGTAAGGCAGGAAACACTGTAATTCTCTATATGGGGTTCATTTACAGGGATTAAATCGTACACCAACAGGCCCGCCGTCCCTATAAGTCAAACAAATCAGAAAATAAAATAGCTTTTCCTAAAGAGAATAGGTAACTACACTGTAGCTGTCACCCTCACTATTTGGATGGACATCTAAGCTGGTTCCCACCCCCAAAACATGCCCTGGCATAAGCAACCATGTACACAGTCTCTGATACACAGCAATAAAGTGTTTTCCTTATCTGTTTGGAGCAGACGTCCACGCTTCAGCACGGCATTGCAGCCTCTCCTCCTAGGGGAACTCGACTTCATGTGAGCTCAGAGAAACTCTGCTCTGTATGTCCACTGTCAAGGACAGGAAATCCCCGCTTCAGCACGCTCTGTCGTCTTTCCTGCTTTCCTCTGGGATTGAAACCCAGCCAGTCCCAGCGGACTCCGCAATCACCATCCAGCAGGTCAAAGGAACTGTTCCAGCCTTACTTCCTGGGGAGCAATTCTCTGTCCCCCTCTCTGGGACATCAATCTCTCTCTCTGTGACTTAGCATTGTCTCTCTGGCAGCTCTCTGTGTTTGCCTTAAACACTTCCTTGTTCACTCAAACTGTCGATTCTGATTAATTATGCAGCAGCTGTTACTGGGTAATCTGGGGAAGATTAACGCTGTGTAGACTGGAAAGCACACTTACTGCACTGTTCCAGCACCTAGAGATACCTGATGGTATCAGAATATATATATATATATATATATAGTATATATATATATATATATATATATATATATATATATATATATATATATATATATATATATATATATATATATATATATATATATATATATATATATATGTAACAGATTTTCTGGCTAAGGCTGACCCACCCAATCTCATATTGGCCCCTGTGGTCTAACCTGTCCCTATTACATGGTAGTGTCTGGTGGTGCACCTGTTAGCAACAGGACTCCTGAGTCTCCTGCATGATGTTGTGTGGGGATGTCAGCTGATGTAGTGTGTTTGAGTCCTACCTACATACAGTGCAGCGCCTCCACCTCATCAGGATTTCTGCATCCGCAAGGAGATGGTTCTGATGAGTAAGTGCTTCTCGGTGGTGCCTTCCGCTGGAGAGTAACTTCAGTCTCACACAGTGGAGTTGATTTAGAACTGGACATCTTTATTGGTTGATGGTATGGGCCAGCTGCCCTTCACAGCCAGAAACTCAGCTGCTCATCTTGGCTGGTACTTCACTTTGAAAGGTCTGCTCGCTTAATGAAGTGGAATCACCTCTCCCCTCAGGGAGATCACCTCCTGTGCCTGGTCCCTGGACACAGTGTAGGCCCAGCTAGACTTGCTGCTGCTGGCCTTTGAATTAGAGCAGTGTCACTAGTTACTTCACTAGTACACTCTGGCCTTCTGCTCTGCTCAACCTTATAGAACACACTAACTTTGGACAGTGCTGTGCCTTATATACCTCAGGAACCAGGCACATCTCTGATGTCACTAACGGTGGACTCAGAGCATGTAACCACTCTCCTTGAATAGTGAAACGAAAAAAATAGGTAGCGCTATATCCAACAAATAGGCTGGCTGCCTTTGATATAACCCTGACCCCTGGTCAGGGGATAGAAGTAGAAAAAAAAGTTATATCTATGGCGCTCTGCACTAGTATATAGTCAATATTAGATGAATAATAATAATAAGCAGATTTATACAACCAGTATCACGGTATTGATCCGTCCATAAAAGTGCTCCACGTGATGAAAGGGTACATAGAAAAAAGAAAATAAAAGATCATAGCTTAATACTGCTGCAAACAACATGTAACATGTAACACACACCTAACACTAGACAAACGCTGAGATCAACAGGTGACCATGAATAATGCAAACACATTTAATTATGACATAATATACAAAAATACATAAAAATACATATAAAAGGGTTCAATAAGGACACTCCAACTCAGGTGGGGGTACCTGCAAGAAGGCATCAAGCGTTGGATAGATTGAAGAGTATCCCCTCTTATGGATAGCAGCTGCCGTCACTGATGTCTGTGCTGTGGCGTGTTAGACTCTTGGTTATGCAGGGGTAGATCTTTGCAACCTGCAGCGTCTGCCTCCCTCTGCAATCAGCACTGCACACGTGTTGTGATGGCTTTGAGATGGTAGCAGCAGACTCTTCCTGTCCAACCCTGCCAGATGATGCAATGGCAGCTCATAGGAGATTAGTGCACAAACGAAAGTGCATCAGCAGATGTCAGCTTCCAAGGGGGATATCAGTCACACCAGAGTGTGGGTTGTCACATAGAACCACCCTACGCATTTCGAAAGGCCTGCTTTCTTCTTCAGGGGTGAAATATAATAAAAATATAGTCCCTGTAAGTCCCAGTATATGTAGTTCCGTTTTAAACGCACAGTGCACAATTTCAAACTTAGTCATGTGCAGATGTGAAGTGTTTGGACTGGGACACTCAGCGTTTTGACATAACAACAAAATAAACATATAAGGACATGTAAAGACATATAAGTGACAAAAACAATGAAAATAAACAAATCATTATATGCATTTAACATCAATATTCATCCTCTCACAGTGTATTTTATCAAATATTTATCATATTAGTAATCTGTAGAAAAATCACAGTGATATATATAGGGAGACCACAATAATATATCTAGTGGTTCACCAGAGAAACATGTTGAGCAAAATAGAACACCCAGTGGGATTGTGACTAGCAGAAATAATTGCTAGAATGAAATGAAAAGTTTACCTCATGTGATATGGTATATTTATAAAATATGTATGTGTAATGTGGTATAATAATATAATGTGATATGAAGTGTGTAAATAAATGTTAATTAATGTATATAATGTGAAGAGTGATCTAAGTTCTAATAGGAAAATTAAATGTATAATATAAAATAGTGATGTGAGATGAATTAAAGTGAATAATATGTAAACATAAATAATAATAAGCACCGGTTGTTAACTCTCAATGTTATTATATAATATAATACAGTGACTACTGTATATGTGAAAATAAACTGATCAAAGAGTGAGAACCATAGAAACTATAACAGTATAGCATGCCCGCCTAGATGCAAGGATGGATCATTTATCAAGAAGGAATGGCTTCAGGTTGAACTCTATATTCAGTCCAGCCGGTGCTAAAGTTTGTAACTCGTAGATCCAAAAGGATTCTCTCTTTCCCAGCTGGCTTTTTATATCCCCTCTACGCCAGTTGGGCATCATAGCCTCTATTGCCACACACTTAAGGCCTCTTGGATCCTTACCATGCACATGGAGAAAATGGCTCGACACATTGTGTGAAACCAGACCCCTTTTGATATTATAGATGTGTTCGTAAAAACGACGTTTTATGGGTCTGGTGGTCATCCCCACATAAAGCAGACCACAAGGACATTCAAGGAGATAAATAATATTGGTGCTATTGCATGTAATGTACTGTTTTATGATGTATGTCCTCTGTGTTTGAGTTGAAGTGAAAGATAATTTTATGGTACTAAATTTGCAGGCTGTACATGTGTTACATATATAATACCCTTTTATGGCATTTTTGTTTTGATAACAGTTTCGTTTGAGTGGACAGCTTGGAGCCAACCTTTGACCTATATTTGGTGCTTTTGTAAATATTACCTTTGGTTTGAAGGCAATATCTGTGAAAATCTTTATCTTTCATTAAAATTGGCCAATGTTTCTGGATTGTTTTCTTTATTCCTGGGGCCATTTGGTTATATTGTGTTATAAATGGTATTTGTTATTGATTCGTAAGTTGTTTCGGTTTATATTGTAAAAGTGTTGATCGCTCCACTGAATCAATCTCTTCTAAAATTTCATCTAAATATTTTGGTGAATATTTTCTATCAATGAATCTATTCTTGAGATCTTGTGCCTGTGTTTGAAATGCATCATGTGTAGAACTATTTCTTTTGAGTCTAATGAATTGTCCTTTGGGAATGTTATCGATCCACGCAGGGTTGTGATGGCTATTGGCATGTAGATAATTGTTCGCTTGAACATTCTTAAAGTGAATTTTGGTGTGTATTGTGTTATTTGAAATATAAATAACTAAATCCAAAAATTCTAAAGAAATATTACTTGATACAAACGAAAATTTTAAATTAAACGGATTATTATTGATGTATTCTTGAAAAAGCTCTAGCTCCTGTACTGTGCCAGACCAAATGAAAAAAATGTCATCGATGTAGCACCGCCACAGCACCAGGTCTGCTCCAAAGGGGCAGCCGGACCAGATGTATTTATTCTCCCAGCTGCCCATAAATAAATTAGCATAGCTGGGAGAAAACCTGGTGCCCATGGCGGTGCCACATGTCTGTAAAAGATACAATAATTATTAAAATTAAAATAATTGTGAGAAAGTATAAATTGTATACCTAAAATAAGAAATGATTTAAGTGATGCTGTAACTGCAAGATCATTATCCAAAAACTGGCCAATAGCCTCAAAACCCTGAACGTGGCCGATAACAGTATATAATGACGTGACATCTGCTGTAACTAAAAAATAATGTGGCTGCCATTGAATGTCCTTTAGAGTCTGCAGCATGTGGGTGGTATCCCTGATAAATGAAGGGAGTTTGGTGATGTAGGGTTGTAAGTGGTGATCAATGAATTGTGACAAATGGGATGTGAGTGACCGGATGCCCGAGACTATGGGGCGTCCCAGGGGCTGCTGTAAATTTTTATGAATTTTAGGTATTATATAGAAGATGGGGAGGATTGGATACTGATTATATAAAAATTTGAATTCCTGTGTGGTGATTGTGTTTTGTTCTAGAACAATATTCAAAAATTGTAATAATTGTTGTTGATAAATGACTGTGGGTTTAGAGGAGAGGGGCTGGTAAGTGGACACATCCCCAAGGATCCGCATAGATTCCTGGAGATAGTATGACTTGTCCATAATCACCAAACCCCCTCCGTTGTCTGCTGGCTTCATCACAATCGAGCCATTCTCTCCAAGTGCCCTCAACATGTTTTTTTCTTCAATACTGAGGTTGTGTTTTTTTATTTTGTAATTTTGGCTTTGTTGTTCCAGATCATCAGTGACCATCTGTGCAAAAGTATTGACAAATGGTCCACTGATGAATTTGGGGAAGAACGTAGAGGGTTTCTTGAATTTAGATGTAGTGGTCAGTGCAGAGTTAATAGGGAGATTAATGCTACTGTCCTGGCGAGAAACTGCATCCTTAGCAAAATATTTTTTAAGGCACAGTTTCCTGACATAACGCTGAATATCTATGTATAGTTGAAAGCTATTGGGGCCTATAACCGGGGCAAAGGTCAAACCTTTGGAAAGAACTTGTCTCTATAATGGATATAGGATGTTGACTGATATTAAATATCCCCTTGAATACTATACTATACTATATTAACTCCCCTTGAATACATATGACACCTCACCAGGGTGTGAGGGCAAACCTCCATGATTGATGCTGGCAACCCTGTAACTTACCAGGCTTACTGCCAGCATGAGAGAAAACTGTATGCCATTTTACAGCATGGCTACATTCTCCCCCTGGTGAATCCCAAGGCCCGTCTGGGACCTACATTTGGTGTACCTTCGTCCAGGAAGCACTGCAAAACATAATTATGAACACAAATTTATATCATACAGTTTTCTTTTTATACATCAACTTCTTCAGTGCTGGCCGACCAGCAGATGGCACTGTACTTGAAACAGATCCCACTATCCCATTTACCTAATAATAGTGCCTCGGGTCTGGTTTCTTCACTTCCCGGCCAGCCACATCTGTGACAGTCACACTGTAATCCCGAGGTGACCCATTTTCTGGCCTATACACTGCCTTGTGCTTGTATGCTGCGGCCTATACTCCACACCCTCATGAGCTGGGAAATTCTCTCTTCTGCTCGTCGCCCAGTAAGATCACCCCCTTTATTAACGATATACATTTCAATGGTCTCCCTTAACCACCCATCCCTCTGGTCCTCTATTTCCTGCATGAGGGGTTCAGGGACGTACAGGTACTCCAGTCCATGGGAGTTTATATAACGGGTCACTATGGCTCGTTCGCCCGGCTTGTCCGGATTAATCTAGCGCCACCTGCTCTCCCTGGCAGCACCCATGATAAGGGTTCATCTGGCTCGACAGGATCCCTCAACCTACTGGGTCCCTGTGGCTCCACTACCCCTGAGCTGATGTCATACCATCGATGCCTCATCTCCTCCTGATGAGCTTCCTCTGTAAATTCCCCTGGGGCCCACCAATAGTCCACTACCCCGTCTTGGTTCAAGATGAACCGGGTATGATCCAACCAGGCCTCGTACCCCTCGAAAGTGGGTGCCCACCACCGGGTCTCCCTAACCTCCTCGGGAACCGGTACTGCAACCGCTTTCTCCTCTGATTCCCCTTCCAACTCTCCCCCCAAGGATATCCCCGAGGTACCCGTCGATCGAGACTGGGACCCTAGTCTCTTGGGCCTACTAGTGACCTGAACACTAACTGAGCTAGGACAATCACTCGACACTGACACTTGTCAGATATACCTTCCCCATCCCGACCCATCATCCGACGTAAAACAGTTCAAGCTCTCCCCAGTCCTTTCATCTGACCCCCCAGACAACCGCCATCTTGGGTCGGGTCCCCAATCGAGACCTCTTCCTCCACAACGACATCCGGAAGGGCGGTTTCCGCTCGTGGCTTCGCTCGGGTCTGGTCTGGGCCTCTCTCCGCCGCTACCACCGCCGTCACCTGAAGGGGCCAAGAGGGTCTCTTACCGCTCCATCGACGCGGGATGATTCCTTCTCCGACCGCTCCGCCATCGTATCTGCTAGTCACCACGTCCGTGGGACACCATCTCTCCGGCTGCCGCTGCACAGGCGACACGCGGCTCCGCTCGGTCGCGACGCAGGTGAGTGCCGTTTCGCTTGCAGCACCGCCCTTGTGGTCCGCCGGTTGGCGCATCACCACCGCCGCCGGGGTCGCTTTCTCCTCGTCCGAGGAGTCGGCCTCCAGCATGGGAAGGGGCACCCCCGTCGGTGACCGCTGGGGGTTCTCGCCCATCATCTCGCCTCCCAGTGTCTTTCTCTTCTGGCTCTGGTTTGATAGTACGGAGCGATCCCCACGCTCCGGGATCTGTGGGCTCCCTCCAGAGCGCACCCGGGACTTCAGCCGTTGGTATGGCTATGTCCACCTCCACCGTCTGGCCAGGTGCAAAGGTTGGCACCGGCCATAGAAATGGATGACGCATTGAGGGCATCGAGACGCGGTACTAACCGTACACCCGGCAGTCGACACTGCATGCATAGGCAGGTCACAGTTTCGTTGCCGGCCGCCCTGAGAACCAGGAAGCCTCCTGGGGCCGAATAGGGTTGGGCAGAGATAGTCGAATTGTCCTCAATCTTGCTGGCCATAGTAACCACTGGAGACACTCTTTGCAGTGGCTTGCTCGGTTCGCTGGCTCCTCGTGACTGAAGTGCACGGGGTGGTTTGGTAACTCCTCCTTCACCTAGCTCCACCCGTATCTGACACAGTTGGAAACCACTCCCCCTGGTTGAGATTAGGGGAGGATCCCACAAGCTTATTGGATGACAGAGCACTGGGGCTGAGCTTGTCACTGTCCATAAGGGCGTTTCCGCAGCTTTCGCGCCATACCTCCCATCAGGGTGGGGTCTTCCTTTTGGCGCCATTCCCGGCCAACTCTGCCAGTTTTGCATTTGTAGAATTTTCTGTAACTGGCACACGCGGTCTCCCAGGGAAGTGGGAACCGCCATTTTGATTTGCATTCCCAATCATTGGAGTAACTGAGGTAGCTTTTGGGGTGTTGTACACTGACTGGCAAGCAAATCCATCACTCTCTCCACACACTACTACAATGTCCTCCTCACTGTCCTCCGGAGTAATACTCTGCGGCCCTAGGCAGGACCAAAACGGCGCGGCCACAGCCTTGGCACCACTCCACAGCAGGCTCGTAAAAGTCATTTCCGTAGCTTGCTCTTCAGTAGCACACACGCCATGTGCACTCTCTCCATCTGCCTCCGTCCGCCATCTTGGACCTTACGCGCCACGCGGATCCTCCATTCTTGTGGTCGCCATTGATGTGTTGTATTCGCTGTGATTGTACATGGAGCTCCTCTCTGCGGGGCAGCTGCCATACCGATACAATAAAGATTGCCCGATGCACCACCTTGTGTACCTAATGTAGGTCTGACTCGTGTTGCACTACCTCAGGCTAGGCTCACTCTCTCAGTGTATGCTGTGTCTCTCTTCCTATCCCAGTCTGTGCTCCCTTCGGTAAGTGATCTGAAATGGGCTAGAGTACTCTGGCTCTTCCATGCATCCAGGCATCTACCTACTTTTGGCTAGCCTAGCGCAGACCCTCTTCAGGATTCCTGACCTTGTTAACATCCTACCAACTAGCACTGCCTCAAGGTGACTAGGACAGCTATAGCCCCTCTCCAGACTCCCACTCCGCTCAGGTCCCCAGGTCGTCCCTGGTTTCCATCCCAACACAGCACAAAATGGCAGCATACACTCTCCCTGTTTCCCAGTGTGCCTAGCAAAAGCCTGTCCTGTTGACAGGTATCTCAGCAGCGACTCCAAATGTAACGGATTTTCTGGCTAAGGCTGACCCACCCAATCTCATATTGGCCCCTTTTATTCTCCGACATCTTCAAATTTTTTCGGGGATTTTTTCCGAATGCCACGCACTTCACCGCGTTCATGCCGCATTCATGTTGCATTCATGCCGGCGTCCCCCGCGGTTGATGTGTTTATTGATGTGTTTATTGGTAATGGTTCGGATTTAATTGGTTGCAATTCTTTGCGTATCCGCCAGGTGGCAGATATTCATGAATTGTAATGCGCATGCGCTTCAGTAATGTGTCGACTTGCAGGTGTTTAAAAAAATACCACAGTGGTCCATTGTAAATTGGCCTTGGGAATGAAGAAGTTACAATAATGTATCAATTTAGGCTTTTCATGTTAAAAAATAAATGCACAGTGTCTGGTGTTTTAATGTCCTGAGAATCCCGACATGAGTGCATCACTGCAGTCTGTGTTCCAAAAACCCGACACAACGTACGCTTATTTAATATGGGCCGCGATTAATGCAACAGATTATAAGATGGCAACAGTTGGTCAAATTTATCAGTATTTTATCGAAAACTATTACTTTTACAAATTTTTACCAGATGCTCAGGTGTGGAAGCGTGCAATAAGGAAAAAGTTATGTATCGATCTGTGTTTTTTTCGTATTGATCCCGCACACGGTGTTAAAGGAGGGTATTGGTGTGTAGCACCAGATTTTTTTCGTATCTTTGATCATGTAGACTTCAAAAGGCGAAAGGTCATGTTATAACCAACTAAGAAACGTCAGTCGCAGGAAGCAATGCGTCAGCGCTAGCACCGGCTTCCAATAACGGTCAGACCGTCAGTGAAAACCTGGTCACCGGCAACCCTTGCTGTCTGTCCCCGCCCGGATACCTGCAGCCTGAGCCAGATTTTGCGTACAGATTCCAGCAAGCTTGCATGTACCTAAGTGATTTCCAGCCTCATCAGCTGACAACAGATGTAGTAGTCCCGCTGGCACCTGTCAACTACGTGTATAATCAAGAATACGGGACTGGCAGTGGCTCGGTGCCAGCTGATTGGCAAAGTCTATGGTGAGTAATGTTGCCGTATTTTATTCTGTTTTTGAAATATCAATATCAATGCACAGTCAAGCGATTCTCCTGTGAGCAATATCATTGGCTGAGCAGCTTCTACAGTAGATACTGAACAATTGGTGGAAAGATAGGCGGAAGCGCATTGGAAACTTCTTGAAACGCATATGCGCGTCATCACATCGACAGTAGGCGCATGCGCATGTGAACAGGAGACGCCCCCCGAGAAAATTATTGGTGGGACTGACTGCGGGAACTTCTTTAGGGGACTGACTGACCATTACAGTAAAACTTGTACTTTTGTTTTTCCTCAGAAAAGAAAACTTTGTCATCTCATGCGGAAAACGGCAAATAGATGGATTTCGATGGATAATATCGCTTCGTGTAACAATGCCTGCACATTGCTGAATCAGATTTTAAAAACCACGTACCGGAGTCAACAGTTTAGTGGCCGTTGTTATTGATTAGGATAGAATACTGTAACTCAGAGCTTCATAGAAAACCTGAAACAGTATGCTGTTGTTTTCAGACCATATACAATACTTTTTATATATATATATACTGTATAATAAACCCGAAAAATAAAAAGTATGCATTTATTCTACATGTATTCCAGTACATACAGTATGTGTATTCTATACTCATACAGTAAGTATTGTTTTAATACTCTTGTGATGTACAATTTCAACGTTTGTGCATTTCAACACTGTTCAAATGAGACATACAGCACTGCACATGCATGTATAACTATGCAAATTTACAATTACTGCGTGCGCACACGCAGATTGTGTACTGACGTACAGTAGGTTGAACTGCTAAAGTATTAGACTTTGAAGACAACAGCTCGCGAACGCCTCCCTGTGTTTTTAGACGGTATTGCAGTATTGCAGACAGCGCTAATAAAATGCTAATATTACGAGCGCTAAAATACCGGAACATATTCCGGGAAAAAAAAAATACTGCATCTGCCCGTCGTTATCAGAGTTGCGCTGCTACGGCCGCACTAGGATAAAGGCGGCCGCAGCTGTACTGAGCATGCCTACAGTATATACTGTATTTTGTTACAGTATAAAAGGAGACAATGGAACAATTTAAAACAAATCAACATTTTCTTTTATTGGTGGAGTAAGTACAAAAACATTAATTTACAAATACAATTTAAATACATTAAAAGTGTACCGCAATTCAAAACATTTACAGGTGTATGGTGTACTGCTAGTAAAAACATTTATGTACAGAAAGTCAAAACATTTACAGTAGGATGGTGTACAGTACTGTAAGTCAGGCCTGCACAACTCCAGTCCCCGAGGGCCGCAAACAGGCCCGGTTTATCCTGAAAACCGGGCCTGTTCGCGGCCCTCGAGGACTGGAGTTGTGCAGGTCTTGTGTAAGTAAAAACATTTCTTTATTAATACAAGTGAAAACACGCAACATCTCCTTTATTAAAGTACAGAAAGTCAAAACATTTACAGCACAACAGTATGGTGTTAGTAAAAACATTTCTTTATTAATACAAGTTAAAACAAGCAACAAGTCAAAAAATAAACAACATTTGAACAGTCACACAAATTCTATCCCCACCAGATTGTCCTTCCAGGGCCGATGCCTTGTATGGCACAAAATGCCATTAATGGCGTCTCTCACGATTTTCATTACAGGATCTGTAATTGAAAAATAGCGCCGCAATTCCTCCACAATAGTCCATCTTAAATTTTCAGGAAGCGCCCTTTTTTTCGTGATTTCCTTCGTAGTTTACATTGTTGGCCCACCCGCAGTACACCAAGTAGGACACGTGGTGCTTGAAAATTAACATGGCCTACTTCTGGGGTAAACCAGCACTTATCACCCTATACTTCTCCCTGAGTGGATTGGGCAGCTCGCGCAGGATGATGTCGGGCACGTATCGATGCAAGCATATGTGGGTTGGATTCTGGGAGCGGGTGTTCTTCTGGGAGTGGGTGTGCTTGTGGCAGCGGGTGAGGGTAGGTTGTCTGGGAGGATGCTTTCTTCCTGTCTTGGTCGCCTTGTTGTCTCCTGGCGTGGTCTTGACGGGGTTGTCATGTCATCCTCGTCAATGGCATACATGTACACATATTCTTCTGGTGGAGGGGGTGCACTTGGTGATGGAAGGTGGTCGAAGGTCGCATTCATCCCATCCATGCCACCCTTCTGCTCTGGCGTTGGAGATACGGGGCATGAACTCCGAGCAAATTATGTATCCCCGCTATGTCAGTTTCTATCTTCTCCATTCGTTGATCCATCTTCTCCATCCGTTGATCCATCTTCTCCATCCGTTGATCCATGTTCTCCATCCGTTGATCCATCGTCTCCATTCGTTGATCCATCTTCTCCATTCGTTGATCCATCTTCTCCATCCGTTGATCCATATTTAGCATGGTCTCTAAAAGAAGATCTATCTTTACCAGCATACACTGGTGACACACTTTATTCGAGCTCGGCTAGTCCCACGAATTCGGGTATACCCGGGTGTATTGAGGTTTGTGACTGTTTTCTGCCCGAGTTCATTGGGTTATTTTCCAGGCAGGGATTGAAGCATTTTATTCCCGCTGGCTGCAATACTGCACAGTATATATATATATACTGCATTACAATTCATGAATTTATGCCATCTGGTAGACACGAGAAGCATTGCAGCCTATTAAATCCTAATCATTATCATTTAACAGATCAGCCGCCCGTCAACCAGGCATGAACCCAGGCTGGGAAGGCAAATGCAACGGGGCTTGTCAGAGGTGAGGAGCGGTGCATTCCAGGTATCTGCCAGGTACATACTGGGTATTTGCTCGAATAAAGTGTGTCGGTGCAGTAGTAGAGTTCCCGGGGATATCGATACTTAACCCATTCAGCATGCGGTCTAACGAGCTGGATATTTTGCATGGGGTGCTGTGGAAATCTGGGTCGATGGGTGCTTCGGAGAATGAGATGGGGGTTCCCTGGAGAGAAGCGGCAGCGTCGTCGAAGAGGGATGGAGAAAGTGACCTGTGGCTTTCCGGGAGAGATGCGGCAGCATCGTCGAAGAGGGATGGAGAAAGTGACCTGTGGATTTCCGGGAGAGAAGCGGCAGAGTCGTCTAAGCATAATGGAGAAAGTGACCCGTGGATTTTCGGGAGAGCAGCGGCAGCATCGTGGACGAGTAGTGGAGAAGATGGGCTGTGGATTTCCGGGAGAGCAGCAGCAGAGTCGTCAAAGTGTAATCGAGGAAGTGGCCTGTGGGTTCGATGGGTTGGCTGCCATTTGTTTTGCTTTGAGTGTACATCACCGAATTTCTTCTTGACATAATAAGGCTTACGTGTATTAAAACCCTTAGCCTTTGGAGTCAGCAGAAGGTTTTCTTTATTAGCATTAGCCTTTCGCTTTGGCCTTGGCTTGGAAACGGCTGCCGCCTTTCGCTTTTTCTGTATGACAGGCACGGCAAAGGTGAGTGAGTTCCTGCGTCCGTAGAATCGGGGTTGATCCATTGAAGCAGATGGCACAATGCAGTATCTGGACAAGGGAAAGTTCAGATACAGATCATCGAGTGGGAGGCTATGCAAAGTGTGTAACCTTTTATGCATGGCGACGAGGTACAGGTGTTAAAAGTTGGCGTACTCTAATGTGAGTCATTAACGTATCAATACACCCTCCATTTTGTGGATTCACTGCACATTGAATACACAGACTAAATATCGACTAAACATTCTTGTGCTTGTATTTCTTTCTACTAGCAGCAATGCCTGTTAAAAAGAATTCAAAGGATCTCAGCATTAGAATTAAGGAGATGTACACGAGCGGACAACAAATTGCAGATATCCAACGCTGGTTAGCTGCTTCTGGCCTCGTTGTACCAACAACTACTGTGTGTTATCATGCACATGGTAAGACCAAACAACGCATGAGGACACCAACGGTAACTAAAACATAAGTATATTTATATAACTATATAATACAGTATATCTATCTATTATTGTTTATATTGCTGCATATTAATATAACTATATACAGTAGTATATATCTATATATTATAGTTATTTATGTTTATTTATATTACTATATAATGCAGTATATCTATCTATTATTGTTTATATTGCTGCATATTAATATAACTATATAGTATAGATCTATCTAATATTATAGTTATTTCTGTTTATTTATATTACTATATAATACAGTATATCTATCTATTATTGTTTACTGTATATTGCTGCATATTAATATAACTATATAGTATAGATCTATCTAATATTATAGTTATTTCTGTTTATTTATATTACTATATAATACAGTATATCTATCTATTATTGTTTACTGTAAATGATGTGCTGTGCTTGTGGCCTACTGCACTGTAACTGACAGGATTGTTATTTTTCTTTACACTGTAGGTAGACAACTCTTCTGGTCGACAAAATAAGTGAAGAGAATGATGAGAAGAGTGCCTTAAGGGTCAAATACACTCTGCTGAAAAATTACAATCTCACTGTATCTGAGACCAGCATAAAGAAGATGAGATGCAGAATTGGATGGAAATATGGACGTGTGAGCTTAGTACTGGACAGTACTGGAGGTTAAAGTGTTGTTTAAGAAACTGTACTGTACCTATAAAATTATTCCTTGTCATTACAGAGCGTACCCTATGATAAGGGACGTTAACAAGATCAAGAGAGTGGTCCAGGCCCAGTCATGGATCGACAGTGGAGAATCTTTCCAGGATTGCATCTTCACTGACCAGTCTACTGTATTGCTGGAGAGATGTGCCACATTTGCAATCCACAAAAAAGGTCGCATATCTATGAAGCCGCGTCCAAAACACCAAGTGAAGATGCATGTGTGGGATGCCATCTCTAGGCGTGGACCAGGATGCATTGTCATCTTTGAAGGTAAAATAAGTCACACGCTTTTGCCTTATGCACTTTACTGTACTAGTGTGCAGTTTTTTGAGCACTTTTCTTTTCTTGTTATAGAAATCATGAATAAAGCTTTTTTTCCAAGGGCAAATTGTGCCTGAGATTGTGGAATACATCACACGTGAGTTCACAGATGGTCACCGTTTCTACCAGGACAACGATCCGAAGCACATCGCGTCAACAGCACATATTCTTGAGCGCGGTATCAACTGGGTGAAGATGCCAGCGGAGTAAGTGCGGTAACCGTGACTCATTTTTTCCCACTGTTTTTACTGTGTATCTCTTTAAATAATTGTCCTTTTTTTCCCCCTCCAATGACAGATCGCCAGACTTCAATCCTATCGAAATGGTCTGGCATCAGCTGAAGGATCATATCCGAAAAGTCATGAAACCCTCCAAAAAGGATGAATTGGCGCAAGGCATAATGAGTTTTTGGAACGATGTACTCACTGTGGAACGATGCAATAAATATATTGATCATATTGCGACTGTGTTGCCCATTGTGATCTAGCGTAATGGGCAAGCATCAGGAAGGTAGTATGGTATAGTACTGTACTGTAGTATGGTAAGTACAGGCACACCAAGAACAGTATGATACAGATAAGTATGGCACAGATTTTTTCTTTCCTGAGAGAGCAGCAATAGCCACCTGGTTACAAAGTATTTAACAGTAGTTAGAGTATACAGTAGTTCCAGTATAGACTAGTTTGACAGTACTATTTGTATACTGTAGTCCAATATGGAGTAGCTATAAAGTACACAATGCCATAATACATTATGCACATAACTGCACAATTTTTTTCTTTTCTTGTCTTTTCAGAGAAAAAAGAATGGACAGGGGGAGGGGGGTATCATGTGTAAATTTTAAGAACTGTGTGTACATTTAAGTGTATCTAAACTGCAGTCATGATTTACACAAAACCTCCCCTCTCTCAATGAACTACACAGAATGAGGAAGAAGATAAAGACGGAAAATTTGTATTACTGTTTTTATTATTATCAATGTGCATTATTCGTGATTATCCACCGGCCCTCAATTTTCAACTGTGCTGTACTATTTTGTTATTTCTCTTCTACATACTTCAATAGTGTATCCACAGTCATGATTCAAACAACCCACACCACCCCCCCCATCTCAATGATTATTTGTATTTTTCTTTCCTGATTAAAATAAAATACATATTTAATTACATTAAGATTTTATTTCTTTGAACTTTAAATTCACTGTGTGTGTGGGGGGGGGGATTCTAAGACATACAGTTTTAATAATTGGTAACCTTTTTAATAATTGGTTACATAATCAGATTAACATAAGGGAAAGCCAACAATAGGAAAATTAACGAATGGTGTGAGAGAGGTTGAAATCCTTGAGCAAGCCTTGTGTGTGTCTGCGGGGGGTAGGGGGGTAAAGCTGCATGAAGGATTAGCTGTACTGTAGTTCAAAGACATGACATATTTTCAACAGGCAGGTCATAATAATAATTTGATCCCCACACCCCCAAAAACATAAAAATCACACAAATCAATCATGTGCAGTCAAACGCACAGTGTCGCAGTCAAAAGCTACAGCACAGATTGAATATCGTAATATCAAGATGGTTGAGGCAGGCACATGTTCATGTTAAGAAAATAAAAATAAAAATGACGAGAAAAAGGTCACTCACTCATGAACTTTTTTTCCCCCAATGAGCATTAATAATCAACACAGAATAAATCAAACCAGGCTCTGCACTGCACTAGACTGTACGTTACACACGCAGGAATGTGATGACAGGAATTTGATTGAAACCAGAAAGACACCCATTCAAAGGAATGGTGTGGGAGAGGTGTACTGTAGATAAGATAAGAAGTTGAAATACTGCAGTGCAGTAAATTAGCCGGTGTGTGTGCGGGGGCGAACGAGGGGAGAGCGCTGTATACGCCGAAATGTGATACTGTTACAGTACACGCCTATGCATTTCAACAATGTTTAAATGAGACATACAGCACTATACATGCATGTATAAATATGCAAATGTACAATTACTGCGCGCGTACACGCAGACTGTGTACTGACGTAGGTTGAACTGCTACAGTATTAGACTTTGAAGACAACAGCTCGTGAACGCCCACCTGAGTTTTTAGACGGTATTGCAGTATTGCAGACAGCGCTAATAATATGCTAATATTACGAGCGCTAAAATACAGCAACATATTCCGGGGGAAAAAAAATATACTGAATCGGCCCTCGGTTATCAGAGTTGCGCCGCTACGGCCGCATTAGGATAAAGGCGGCCGCAGCTGTAGGTGCATGTCCCATAATAAGTAGATAAACATACGATACCGTTCGCACAGGAATCAGCAGACAGCACTCAGGTTTGTGAAAAATAAACATATATTGTAGAAAAAATGACTCAATTCACCAACGTTTCGGACCCACAAACAGGCCCTTCCTCACCACCCTGAGGAAGGGCTCGTTTATGGGTCCGAAACGTTGGTGAATTGTGTCATTTTTTTCTACAATATATGTTTATTTTTCACAAACCTGAGTGCTGTCTGCTGATTCCCGTGCGAGCGGTAGAATGGTATCATATATATATATATATATATATAAAATTATATACGCACGCTTCCGGGAGAGGGGCTATTCGGCCAAGGACATCAATTTTGCCTTGCAAAAGGTTGGACAGGTTGATAGGGGTGAACTATTGACACCTTCGACAGGCAAACCGGTGAGCAACAGGCTCAATATAGTCAGTACATTCAGTACTGCTACCAACAGCATTAAGCGCTGCATTCGGGGCAATTGGCGCATCCTGGAGAATGACGAGAGGATTGGTGCATTTGCTAGAGAGCCACCTCTATTCTGCTTTCGTCGGGGACCAAACATTGGTGACATGGTCACTGGATCTGACCCAATAGACAAATATGCCACACCCACCACTTGGTTAGCCAAAAAACCTGGTTCGTACCGCTGTCATGGCTGTACCAACTGCAACTATATGCAGCTGGGCCCTAGCTACAATCACCCGCATAGTGGCGCACCGATTAAAATCAAACAACCACTGAACTGTGAGTCTAAATTCGTGGTGTACCTTATTAAGTGTCCTTGTGGATTGCTGTACATCGGGAAGACTGTAAGGATGCTGAAAGAACGCATGGCCATGCACCGTTCAAACATCAGAAAAGCCCTACTGAGTGATGCCTCTGATGTAGACCTGAAGTGTCTACCTGTGGCTAGACATTTCAAGGAAAAAAGGCATACACTGGCCACACTTCGTTGTATGCCTATTCTGCAGGTCCCAGTCCCCCCCCGTGGGGGTGACAGGGGCAGGACTTTGCTTAAACAGGAAGCAAGGCTTATTTATGAACTAAGAACTATGACACCTGGTGGCCTAAATGAGGAACTTTCACTTAGCTGCTTTTTGTAGCAGTCTCCCTGCTTTCACTTGATTTTGCATTATGCCTTTTTTATGTTTGTCACTCATACTCTGTTGCATCACTCCCTCTGCACTTTTGCACTTCCTTTGTCCTTATATACTATGGTGATGCTATGCGCTCCTTGTGCTCTATACCTCTACCTGTCCCCCTGTGGTTCACCTTAACGCTCTGTTTATTACTATTCTGTTTAGCCCATTATTACTGTCAGTGTGTGGGTAACTGTGCACCGAGGCGGTTTTTCAGACTGCGCATGTGCGTTTTGCACTGCCGGCGTCCCTGGTGGCCAGGGAGAGTCAATGAGGCGTCTGCTCACAGCTGTGATGCGCGGCGTACTCTCCTTGCTGGCGCTCCGGCAGTCAATATGTTTTGGCCCACTGCAGATGCGCGGTGCGCGACCTTCCCCCGCAAGGGCAGTAGACCCTGGGACCAGTGTCTAAAGGGTGTCTTTCTCCTAATAGTTTAAGTGCCTACTCTCATGTCATGATGAGTCATTTGGATAATCAGGTAATAGGGGAGGGGGCACGGAGCACAGCTATGTTGCATATTCTGTCTAATTGCATGTTGGTGATTGGTTCCCTTTGTTTGCATTGCACTATGGGTGAGGGTATATATGTGTGGTCACTTGCACTTGTGGGTTGCACGGCCCTGAGGAAGGTCTCTCTGTGGGACCGAAACGTTGGCTTACGTGTATTTCATGTTGTGAATATAGATTTTTGGATTAACCCCGTGCGGTGTGCTGTCTCTTTACTGGTCTTTGGATTGGTTCGTATCATACTTATTTTCTATGGGACTAGCATCTGCTATTATAACCTTTTCTACTGCAGTGTGCTGACTGACCTTCATGTGTATAAAATTATATACATATATATGTATCACACCTATACGTATATTATTGCAGCATCCTTTATTACATTTAAAAACATTTGTAATGTATGAAATGTCTTGTAATGCATTAAAGGGCCGCTTAATTTTAATATTTCAAAGACGTATACGGTAGAATGCATTTTCTGAAAAGGTTGAACTTGGTCTCCAAAACTATAAAAATTTCTGCAATTTAAAAGCCTTGCACACTTTTATTCATAGTAATCATTGCTTTACTACCGGATGGTGTACATTACACTATAAAATGTCTGCTTCCCAATACTTAAACAGAATTGAATCCTATAATAAAATACATTGCAAACTTCTATTTTCAACTAAAGGCTTTTTAGCACCACAGGAAACATGTGATATTGTAAAATAATTAAAACTTATGGTAGCTGAAGAGTCAAAAGTACTGTTACAGTTTTAATGTAAAAATTCATAAATTAAAAATTAAGATTAACTGGTCATGGATAAAATATCCCACCGCTCAGGAAATTCATTCCATAAATACAAAAAGACTAATCAACTGTTTCCAATATTTTCTCTGACATTTTTTTTAAAGTGGTAAAAGGAATACCATAAAAACTCCAGCCTAATGTATTCCTTTCCAAATTTAATTTTGCAAGAGCTATTGCTTCACTAAAAAAAATATATATATATATATATATATATATATATATATATATATATAGATAGATAGATAGATAGATAGATAGATAGATAGATAGATAGATAGATAGATAGATAGACAATTCCATCCCTATATACCAATAGGGACCACAAACAGTAATATTTACACACACTTATAGTATTGCAACATCCTCTTACATTTCTACACCTACAGTACCCACACCATTGGAATAAACTCCCACTCCACACACACATTTTGTAAAGTGCTGTATACACTGTGGGTGATTTATACATTTATATTTACATACACACACACTCTTACATCACAAACATGCATGGACCATTTAACACCTCAAGTCATAAATCGCATAGAGCACAGGGGGAGGGATAGGTTTCAGTCACAGATAACATTCCAAGATGCCCTGTTTTTTGGAGAAACATTTTCTGCTTTATCCATTGTAACACTGCTGGATGAAGAGATCAGTGTATCTCGAAAGCTCCCACAAATGAAAGCATTTTGTTAGCCACAGAACGGCATCATCTATTCGTTTATTTTATATATATATATACATAATTATATTATATATATATACAGCTATATTTGCATATATATATAGGTAACAGAGCAGATGGCACACAAATACAGATGAGGACAGGTGCTTAGTCCCATATGAATGAATACAATCAAAGGCTCCTTACCAGGCAGACCAGAGAATCCAGGGAATCCAAAGCAGGCACAGCAAGGAAGAGACAGCACACTTGTTAGCAAAAAGAATTGTATTAGTGAAGCAGGCACAAAACACCAACGTTTCGGTCCTAAAAACAGGACCTTTATCAAGGGAGTGATAAAGGTCCTGTTTTTAGGACCGAAACGTTGGTGTTTTGTGCCTGCTTCACTAATACAATTCTTTTTGCTAACAAGTGTGCTGTCTCTTCCTTGCTGTGCCTGCTTTGGATTCCCTGGATTCTCTGGTCTGCCTGGTAAGGAGCCTTTGATTGCATATATATATATATATATATATATATATATATATATATATATATATATATATATATATATATATATATATATATATATAATGTAAATATTACTCATTTGCATGTCTTAGGCTGCGTCCAGGGTGAATCCAGCCGGGCAGAGGCGAACTGAGGCTGAGGGAAAGCGGGTGCTTTCCCTGGTCTTAGACCACGCACCGTCCGGGGGCGTTTTGGGGGGGTGGAGCCTGTGATGTCACGGAGCTGGCTCACCCTCATTAAGCGAACCGCTCACGTGACCGGCCCTGCGCTCCCATGAGCGCAAAAAATCTAAAACATTTCAAAGACCTACCATTTTGCACGCGTGCGGATGGGTGCGCGAGCCCCTGCTAAAGCCGCTCTCATTGCGGCTGCAGGGGCTCACTGCCGAGCAGCAGCGTGCCTCAGCATGGGTCAGCGCCTAAGCGCTGACCATGCCCGAGGCCTTAGAAAGGTCTGCAACTCTGCCTTTCACCATTATCACCCACAAATCATGCTTCCACTGCAGCAATTATACTGGGAAATGACATGCAAATGAGCACACCTTGCCACCTTTTGCTTCAAATCCATTTTGACATTGACCCCTATAAGCTTATGCTTGCTGCATTGTGCTGCATTGTACAGATTTTCAGCACAGCCTGGGTTAAGATGCATTGCCAGTAAACCTACCCTATGGATAGCTAAGCTCATTCCACCACAAAACAGATTATTGCTGAGCATATAAAGTCTCTGTATACAGCAAATAAGGGTTTCATTTATCTGTAAGCCCAGGTGTTGGTGCAGACGTCCCTGCTTCAGCACAGCTCTCTCTCGGCAGTGTCTCTCACTCTTTACCAGCTTCTTTTTAACCAGCTTCCATTAGCTGGGGAGCTCCTCTGTCTCACCCCCGCCCCCTCTCACCCCCTTCTCTGGGGAAGACAGTCTACTAGTGCCTTGCAGCTTCCAGCCTTTTAAAACACTTCCTGACTATTCAGAGTAGGCTGAATAGCTTCATTAGTTAGCAGCTGATGGTTTCTCCTTGAGGAATTAACTCTGCACTGCCAAAAGTCCTATAGCTGCCCACATATTTATGGGCAGCTATATGTATGTATGTATGTATGTATATATATACAGTGCCGAACAAACCCGGTCACCCACACGACAGGCGCAAATGGATATTGGCCAGTGGCCAGTTACTTTTCCCCTGCTCTGAAAAAAAAATCCCCTGCTTGCAAAAAAAAAAAAAAAAAAACCTAGCTGATTGGCCAATAGGGCGTGATGCGGAATGGAGCCCTACCTTCTCTGCAGGGGTAAGTAATGGGAGTGTGCTGCTGCTCACGCGGTCCCCTGTCTCCTGCCCCCGGTCCCCATGGCTGGGGAGGTTATAATGGGAGTGTTCCCCCCTTCTTTCCCTGGTCTCCCCTTCTCTCTCTGGTCCCCGCTTTCCTCCGGCTGCCCGCGCGGGGCGGGAGATGGTAGCGGGGTGTTCCCCCCTTCTCCTCCAGGTCCCCACTTCTCCCCGGTCCCTGTTGCTGCCCGCACGGGCGGGAGATGGTAGCGGGGGTGTTCCCCCCTTACCCCCCCGATCCTCACTTTCTTACGGTCCTCATGGCTGCCTGTGCGGGAGATGGTAGTGGGGGTGTTCCCCCCTTACCTCCAAGTACCTACTTCCCCCCGGCTGCCCACACGGGCGGGAGATGGTAGCGGGGGTGTTCCCTCCTTACCCCCCAGTCCCCGCTTTCCCCCAGTCCCCATGGCGGGAGATGGGCAAGGGCGGGTGGGGAAGTGGTGGTGGTGCTCGTCACGGCCTTTCCTCTCACCCCCCCCCTGTCCCTTGTCATACAGTGTGTGTGTGTATGAGAAAGAGTGTGTGTATTAGAGAGAATGTGTATGTATGGGAGAGAGTGTGTGTGTGTGTGTGTGTGTGTGTGTGTGTGTGTGTGTGTGTGTGTGTGTGTGTGTGTGTGTGTGTGTGTGTGTGTGTGTGTGTGTGTGTGTGTGTGTGTGTGTGTGTGACACCAGAAGTGTCACCCCACCCAGTCAAATCACCCCATCAGTCACCCCACCCCCACCCATTCATCCCATCAGTCATATAATTCACACCCCCACCCAATCACCTCGTCAGTCACAACATCCCCCCACCCCATCAGTCACCACCACCACACACCCCCACCCAATAACCCCATCACCCCGTCAGTCACCCCACCCCTCCACCCAATAACCACATCACCCAGTCAGTCACCCCACCCCATCAACCCGTCAGTCCTCTCTCTGTCTCTCACCCTCTCTCTCTGTCTCTCGCCCTCTCTCTCTATCTCTCGCCCTCTCTCTCTGTCTCTCACCCTCTCTCTCTGTCTCTTGCCCTCCCTCTCTGTCTCTCTCCCTCTCTGTCACTCACCCTCTTTGTCTCTCAGCCTCTCTCTCTCTCTCTCTCTCTCTCTCTCTCTCTCGCTCTCTCTCTCTCTGTCTGTATCTTTCTCTCTGTGTCTCTCACCTACACTATGTCTGTCTCTCAGCCACATTCTCTGTCTGTCTCTCACCCACACTCTCTGTCTGTCTCACACTCTTGATCTGGATATCTTATTTAACCCTATATATTTTAACTGCCCTATACTACACCGAAATAACCTATACTGGTTTCTTCCAGATCTGACTCAAGCTTCACACAGGAGAAATTGGAATCCCCCCTAACCCAGAAGACAGGTAGGGAACATCTCCCCTCCAATATATAACATTGCGGGAATGAGGATACCTGGACATTGAGGGACTGCGGATCAGGTAAGATCCCATGCGGGATTGCTGCTTTAGATACTGTGAAGCGGGGGCGTCCAGACACTCGTTAAGGGGTTCAGGAAGCTAGTCATTCACATCCGGCTTTTATTTCAAGATCCGATATACACACACACACACACACACACACACACACACACACACACACACACACACACACACACACACACACACACACACACACACACACACACACACACACACACACACACACACACACGTAACAAGGACTAATTGTAATATAATGTAATACAATAAATACATTTATGCCAAAAACGAATGTTGTTCTTACTAGGAAATTATTCAATTTATTTATATATTTTATTTTAAAGCAGGCGGGACTAGGGGCGGGGTTGGGACGGGACTAGGGGTGGGGTTGGGGCGGGACTAGGTGGCGAGTAGATTTTTGGGTGATTTGTCAAGCACTGTATATACTGCACCGACACACTTTATTCGAGCAAATACCCAGTTTGTACCTGGCAGATACCTGGAATGCGCCGCTCCTCACCTCTGACAAGCCCCGTTGCGTTTGCCTTCCCAGCCTGGGTTCATGCCTGGCTGACGGGCGGCTGATCTGTTAAATGATAATGATTAGGATTTAATAGGCTGCAATGCTTCGCGTGTCTACCAGATGGCATAAATTCATGAATTGTAATGCAGTATATATATATATACTGTGCAGTATTGCAGCCAGCGGGAATAAAATGCTTCAATCCCTGCCTGGAAAATACCTCAATGCACTCGGGCAGAAAACAGTCACAAACCTCAATACACCCGGGTATACCCGAATTCGTGGGACTAGCCGAGCTCGAATAAAGTGTGTCGCCAGTGTGTATATATATATATATATATATATATATATATATATATATATATATATATTGTGACAGAAACCAGGGGATGGTAATAAATTCCGTATATAGGGCTCCCAGGATACTAGACAGTTTCTATCCTGTTTGGCCTGGGAGTGCAGCCTTATAATACATACACTCCATCCCACAGTTTGGCAAGCGCTGGAACTGAGGGATGAGAGATCCAGACCAGAGTTTGTCTGCTGCCTGATTTCTGTCACCTGTCATGCTAATTAGGAATCAGGTATGAAAGACTGATTTCCTGTTTGCTCTGGTCTCCCCACAAGAGCCAGGAGGCTGGAAGGCTGCTGAACTACAGAGGGGAGAAGCCTCTTCCCCAAACAGGTTCAATCTTTCTGTTCATTTGTGTAAGACTGCAAAAGTACCATGTTTGATGTTGGAAGTGGAAAAGCCACTTCCAACCCTGAGTCAGGGATATCTAAGTTAAGTTATCGCTCAGGTGAGCAGCTTTTGTTTTGATCTGTTTTCTGTTGTATGCACTGTGGCAGTCTCAGTGCCTGGGACTGAATAAACCAGGCATAGCCTGTTTAAAGGAACAGTACGTGACGCCTCATCATTTAACCTACCCTAAAAGACCGTGTTCTAAACAGTCCCGGACAAACGACAGAGCCCCGGAGTAAGCCGTTTGTCACATATGGTGGAGAATGCGGGCAGAGCACTAGGGGGTCTGCGGGTTGAAGAACTTTGAAAAAAAAAAAAAAAGTTTTTTTCATCCTCTGCAAACAAGATGGAAGACGTGGTGGGTGCGCTGGTACGCAATGTCGCTGCCCAGAAAGACGCGAATGAAACCCAGCAACAGCTGTTAATAGCCCAGCAAGAAACTAATGCAAACCAGCAGCAGACGAATGCAGCCCATCAACAGCTGCTAATAGCCCAGCAAGAGATTAATGCCAACCAGCAACAGGCGAATGCCAACCAGCAACAGGCGAATGCAAACCAGCAACAGACAAATGAAGCCCTGCAAAACGCGAATGCAAACCAGCAAGAGACAAACCGCTTGCTGAGAGAGGAGCAACAGCGGTTCGCTCAGGGCTTACAGCAGGAACTCGAGATCCTGAGGGGGACTATCAGTAACCTTCCACTGGCAGCGGCAGCCCCAGTTCCGAAAATGACCAGGGCAAGCCACTACCTTCAGAAGATGGGACCCTCGAATGATGTGGAAGCCTATCTTCTCACGTTTGAACGCACGGCACAGAGAGAGGGATGGCCAGAAGCTGAGTGGGCTGGTCTAATCGCACCCTTCCTAAGCGGCGAACCCCAGAAGGCTTACTTTGATCTAGAGCCAGCCGAAGCTAACGTCTATGCAAAATTGAAGTTCGAGATCCTCGCCCGCCTCGGCGTAACCACGGCTGTTCGCGCCCAAAGGTTTCACGCATGGTCCTTCACGATGGATAAAGCCACCCGAAGCCAGATGTATGACCTCATCCACCTCGCCCGGAAGTGGCTACAACCCGAGATCAACTCAGCCAGCCACATCGTGGAACGGTTGGTCATGGACCAGTTCTTGAGGAAACTTCCCTCTGCCTTACGCCGTTGGGTCAGTCGGAGTGACCCCCACAATGCGGATGAGCTTGTGGCCCTCGTAGAAAGGTACAATGCAGCAGAAGAGCACCCGCAACCCACAGTCGTGGAGCAACCCCACTACCCGAGGTTCCAGGACTCTTCCAGAGACGGTAAAAGGGTACCGGGGTTAAGGGGCGCTGAAGAGCGGCGACCACCTTCACGCAGCACCAGCAACAGTTGTTCGCACACTAAGGGCATATGGTTATAAATCTCGAGGAACCAGTATGACCAATATCTCTCGGAGTACCAGACCCCAAATGCGACCCTCTATTGAATTTAGATTTGTTCAGTAACACAGACCTGTCAAGTGCCCTCACCTTACTGAGGGAGTCTGAAACAAGCTTCCTGTTATAGCCATTGGCTATGAATTTGTGACTCAGGGTGTCCGATTGACAAAGAAAATCGCTATCTCTAGTGCAGATTCTTTTTAAACGATGGAACTGCCCTAGTGGAATATTCCCGAGCCACTGTTTGGGGTGATTACTAGACGCATGACATAGTTGTTCACAGAGACAGACTTAAAGTGAGTGGTGGTAGTGATATTTAAGTCTGAATCAGAACCTAGGATGAGATCCAAAAACATTATAGATCCAGCATTGATGTTAAAAGTGAATTTGAGACTTCCGGTATGGCGGCAGGGCTGTGAGGACGCACTGAGAGGAGCTCCGCTGGTCCGATGGGGAAAGCCGCAGTAACCGCAAACCGATAGCCGGCAAAACATCTCAAAAATTAAAGAGACAGACGCCTCAACAAGCGGAGGTAACTGCATGAAGAAATATCTCTCCAAAACTGCACAGATGGCCCCAAAACAGCAGCAACAGCGCCAGGACAAGGGAGAGAGAAGGAGAGAGACTCTGAAAATGGCCGAAAGCCACGAGGCTCAGGCAGGAGAATCCAGCCAGACCAGGGAAGCAGACAATCAGGCACAAACAAGTTCAGAGCAGGAAAACATTGCAAAGGCAGTAGCAAGAGAAATTCTCCCACAATTAAATTAAAAAATTGACAAAATAAAAACATCCATAGATGAGCTGAAAAACGAGGTGACAGCACATACCTCAAGAGTGGAGGAGGCTGAAACTAGAATTAGCACTGTGGAGGATGAAATGTCTGAAGTGCATCAAGCAATAGAAGCACTGAGGAAAAAAAACTGCATATTGGAGGAAAAAGTGGACGACCTTGAAAACCGGTCTCGACGAAACAACATAAGACTGATAGGAGTGCCAACTCATAGAGTTCTGCGAGAAATGGATCCCAGAGCACCTTGGGCTATCCGCAGATCACGCAATAAAGATCGAGAGAGCACACAGAATGGGTGCTGCAAGGCAAGACCAAGAAACTAAACCTAGAGCAATAATAGCAAAGATTCTCAACTTCGACGACAAAGTCAGAATTATCAAAGCTTCTAAGGAGATTGACCAACTGACATTTGAGAACAAGAGAATTATGATTTTCCAGGACTATTCGGCAACGGTCTCACAAAAAAGTAGAGATTTCAGCAGGGTATGCACCACTCTCTACAAGCAAAAATGGAAATTTGCGCTGATCTATCCAGCAACCCTAAAAATCTACACTGACACAGGGGTGAAAACCTTCACCTCCCACGACCAGGCGGAAAAGTACGTGACAAAGATGACAACACCCAGGAACGCAGAGGAGGACTGGAATGATACAAGAGACGACGACCGCTGAAGCAGATGAATGCAGAGCCAAGGAACACATTTTGCTTGAAAGAGACTGAATTAAGATAGTTGTCCCTAGTAAAAAAAAAATAAAAAAAAAATAAGAGTGGATGTATGTGGGTATGTATGGATATAAGTATATGTGTGGCCCAAGAGTGTGTATGAACAAGCCCAGTTTGATTGACAGCATATAGGGATGTGTGTGGATATCTGAGTGTGTAACTGGTATTAAGGGCAAAAGTATATTTAAACCACACAGGGCCCCCACGCCTTATAACGTCGCCTTATAACCTGCACATGTATGTATTTTGGACTGGATGCAAAATAGTGGCCAAACTGGGGGGGGGGGGGACAGAAAGGAGTAACAGTGGAGGGTTAGCCAAGAACGCCTCAGGCAAGGGAAAGGAAAGGGAGAGAGGGGGAGGGAGAGGGGGGAAGAAGGAATTGAAGAAGGGGGGATAGGAGAGGGAGGAAGAAGGGAGGGGAAAGAGGGCAAGGAAGGGAAGAGGGGAAGAGAGGAGAGGAAAGAAGTACGAAAGGGAGGACAAGGGGAGGGGGAAGAGAGGGGGGGGGGGAAGAGAAGGGAGGGGGAAGAGGGGGGGGGAGAGAAGGGAGGGGGGAAGAGAGGGGAGAGGGGAAGGAGGAGGGCGAGGGAAGGGGAGGCGAAAAGAAAAGAAGAAGCAAAAACAAAAATCATAAAACCATAATAATGTAATTACCTGAATGTCTTTTCTCCTATTGTTTTCTTATCGAGTCAAACCTACATTGGGCTCCTGGTATCGCAACTGGGGGGAAGCAGCATAGTCAGAACAAGAAGAGACAAGGACAGACACCAGACAGAAACTGAAAACTTAACAGCAAGAAAAAGACCGATCCCCAAGGGGGACAAAAAGACCGATCCCCAAGAGGGACAGAGACGGGTAACCATGACACTGATGTAAGGTATACAGCTACATAACCACATGAACATACAAACAATGGGACCAAGAGAATAGTGGGAAGGAGGGCAAACCCACACTTTATAGCATTAGAAGCACTCGTACCACAAGCAAGAAACACAAGGAGATGAGCAAGAGGGACACACAGACCCCCTAACATACGACCAAGGTTATTAATAAACAAGGACAAAATAGCCGCAGGACAAGGGACATAACAACATAACCAAAACAAACAAAAAATACAACAAAAAATGACAAGCAAAAGAAACAAAAAAAAAAAAAAAAGAAATAGGGAAATTGGCTAAGGGAAAAATAAAATAGAAAATATATCCCCCAGAGGGGACAAGGAGACTAAAGTGCACACATAAGGAAGCACACAAGAGGGTAGAAAATACACCTCTGGAAAAAAGTGAAGTCCAGAAGTCCAGAAAAGAAAGGAAAGTTAAAAGTTTAAAAAGTTAAAAGTTAAAAGGTTAAAAAGTTAGAAGATCTAATACAGAAAATAAGGCAGAGATCATGTTGACAAGCCGGTCTAATAAAAAAACAAAAGAGTGTTGGGAACAAGCAGAAAAGAGAGAAAAAACCCAGAATAGCATACTTAGCAGGAAACAGGAAAAAGCTAAATATGACATACATAGAGGACACGGAACACATATAGACATAAAATGCATACACGAATAATAATATGGAATGTAAAGGGGCTTAACAACCCCATAAAACGCAAAAAAGTACTAAACTACCTAAAAAAACAAAAAGTAGACATAGCATTCCTACAAGAAACGCATCTAAATTCAAAAGAAAGCAATAAACTACAGAGAGATTGGGTAGGACATAGCATCTTCTCCCTGGCGATAGGAAAGAAAGCGGGAGTGGCCATACTTATAAATAAAAATCTCTCCCTAGAAATAATCAACACAGAGAGACAGTGAGGGCAGAATCATAGTGGCAGAGGTAAGAAGTGGAGGAATAGATTACCTCCTAGGCAATGTCTACGGACCAAATGACCATAAGACTGAATTCTTTCAAGAAACTATAAACAAGATACTAAAATATAAACATAGAAATTTAATCCTGGGGGGGGGACTGGAACGTAATACAGGGCAAGTTCTTAGACAGATAAAACCATAATGATAGCACGCCCATAGAAAGCACCCAAACCAAAAACATGGAATCAATTAAAACAGCACTAGGGGTAGTGGACGGATGGAGAACGCTCAACCCAGTGGAGAGGGATTTCTCCTTCTACTCCAATGCACATAACTCATTTTCAAGAATCGACGCAATACTACTAACACCGAACCTACTAAATAAAATAACACACATAGACATGAGAGAGATAATTATCTCTGACCATGCAATGGTGCGCCTAGATCTAGATATGGGGCTGGGCAGAGCAAGCCCAAACACCTGGAGATTCCCAAACTATCTGAGCAATAGCGAAGACTTTGTGAATTACTTAAAGGGAGCCTGGGAAAGATTTGATAACACAAATCAGGAGCATAGGACAAACCCCATACTCTTCTGGGAAACATCAAAAGCAGTAATTAGGGGAGACATTATGGCATATATATACAGAAGAAAGAAACAGGCAACACAGGAGTTCTGTAAAGCAAGTAAAGAACTTAGCAAGGCATTCAAAACGTTCAAAACAGATCCAACACCCCAAAACAAAGAAATCTATAACCAGAAAAAATCCATATGTGAGATATGGTTAGAAAAAAAAGAACTAGGAAAAAAATCAATAAAAGAAGCCAAATTTTTCAGACACGGTAATAAGATGTGTAAACTTCTGGGAAACCTTATGCGCAACTATAGATCAACTAAACCATTATTAAAATATATGATAAGACAGAGATAATCACAGAAGCAAAAAAAATAAATGAGGTATTCAAAGAATACTACAGTAAACTATATAGAGAAATAAATACAGAAGCAAGGGATACTTTTTTTAAAGACATTAAAATACCTAAAGTGAGTCAAGAAGAAATAGATAGTTTAAACTCCCCTATTACTCAAAACGAGAAAAGGACACAATTCAAAACCTTAAAAACTGTAATGCCCCAGGCCCGGATGGTATGTCAGGAGAATACTACAAACTCTTAAAAGAAGACCTGATAGAACCACTACAACAATTATATCACAAGGCACTGAAAGACGCCACGTTTATGCAAACAAGTGAAATGGCCCATATAATGATAATACACAAACAGGGGAAGGACCCACTAAGACCAGAATCGTACAGACCAATCTCACTGATTAACCAAGACGCTAAAATATTCACTAAAATTATGGCAGATAGGCTAGCGAACATTCTCCCGTCCTTGATACACCCTGACCAGTCGGGATTTGCCAAGGGAAGATCGGCAGTGAAAAACATCAGAAAAGTATTAGCGGCAATAGAGTGGGTCCGACTACACAAGATAGGGAATACAGCCCTCGTGACTATCGATGCCGATAAAGCATTTGATAACATAATGTGGGAACATGTGTTTTTCGTGCTAGACAAATTTGGACTTAGGGGAAATTTTAGCAACATGATAAAGGCAATGTACAACACCCCAAAGGCTAGAATAATAGCAGCAGGACACCTATCAGACCCATTCCAACTATATAGAGGGACACGCCAAGGGTGCCCGCTGTCACTCCTGCTTTTCAATCTAGCAATAGAACATCTGGCTATCTACATGAGACAAATGGAGGATTTTAAGGGGATCAAGATAAACAAAACAGAACTGAAACTATCAATGTTTGCAGACGACATACTAATGTTCATGACTAACCCAGATGAATCAATCAAAAAGGTTCTACAGCAAATAGAGGCATTCGGGTCGTTCGCGGGCTTTAAAATAAATACATCTAAAACTGAAATGATGTACATTAAAGAACCCCCAGACACAAGGACACCATATAACTTCCCTGTAAAAGTAACAAAAAAAAACATTAGATATCTGGGGATCATGCTGGAGGCAGAAATTTCCAGACTATACGAGAATAACTTTAAACCTATTATAAAAAAAATAGTGCAGGAACTAAAAAACTGGATGACACTATCCTTATCACTATTTGGGAGAGCAAGCGCAATCAAAATGATATCGTTTGCTAGACTCCTATATCCCATGCAGACTCTCCCTATGCTCCTCAAACATGAAGACATTACTGAAATAAATAGAGCAATAACAAAATTCTTATGGGGAAATAAGAGAAGCAGAATAGCTTTAAAAAAATTACAATTACCAAAGGAAATGGGAGGTATCAACCTACCGAATATCAGGAACTATAACATAGCAAGTATAATGAGACATGTAGAACACTGGATAAAAGACACCAATCACTACTCCTCCCTAGAAATAGAAAAGGAGTTTTCTCCAGAGACATCCCTGAGAGAGCTAATACATACTAAATGAGGAGACATCCCAGTGACCCAAAGAAACAATATTCTAATCAATGATACCATAGTAACGTGGAAAACGGTCAGAAAAAAGTTTAAACTATCACACACAATTTCTAGATATCTACCAATCCAAGACAACCCCAAATTTATACCAGGGCACACCCAAACATCATTCCAAATTTGGAAACAAAAAGGCATTACATGCCTAGAGCATGTGATTAACACAGACAAACAGGAATATATGACATTCCAGGAGCTCGCACAAAAATGGGACATCCCCCAAAATCTAATACACGCCTTCTCATATACACAGCTAATCAGTTTTTGCAAAAAATTGGCAAACCATAAAACTACAGTACTAAAGAACAATAGAATAGACGACTATTTTAAATCAAAAGAGCAGGACAAAAGCAAATTGTCAGAACTATACAGCATTATTACAGATCAAGACATAGAGATCACACACGCCAACACACTCAGGGCATGGAAAAAAGACTTCCCAGAAATACAAAACATGGAACAGCTAATACAGGGCATACACAGGGTACACAAGATTATACCATCAGAGACATGGCGGGAAATGCAATACAAAATAACACATAGAGCATACATAGCATTCAAACGACAGATAAAGACTAGGACAGAAGACACCACGTTCTGCCCTAAATGCAAGACACCAAAGGCGGACCTTAAACACTGGCTCTGGACATGCATACATATATCTAGATATTGGGACCAAGTGCTAGACTATATGAAAGCAAAATTAAAAATCTCATGGACAAAGGACCAAATACCTATGATATTTGCGAATATAGAGAACTGGACGGAGGGTAAACAAATCAGCAGAGCAGTAAATGGACCCACAGAGGTTATACTACTAGCGGCAAGAAAGACCATTATGATAAACTGGATACAAACAGCCCTCAATGGAACTACTACATGACACACTATACAAACTAATGACAATAGACAAACTGGAGACATCTATAGACAGGAACAGAACAACGGAAGATTTCCGCCAAAGATGGGACTGGTTCCTTGAGGAAAGAGACTTGAGGACAGGGGACGGCTTAGGGGAAAGACATGAGGCAGGGGACGGAAAGTAGAAAAGGAGTGAACAGGACCAACACGACAAGTTGCGTTAGAGTATAAGTCTAAAGTTTAAGGTTAATTAGATAGGAATCGAGATGGAGAAAATCGTAACCATAATGTATAACACAAGGGTGTAACAAGGCGAACATAACCGAAGAAAACAAAAATGCTCGCCCATATGGCAAAAACGAACCCAAGTTCGAGTTCAAAGTTAAGAGAAAATATGTTTAATATATGAAAAATTTGTAAACAATGTCTGTGAATAACGAGTGACATAATATGCATGTAACAGCACAAGTTTTCAAGCTGATCGCCTGTATACTGAAAATGTACCCAATAAAAAAGATTTGTGAAAAAAAAGTGAATTTGAGTTTTAAATTTCATTGTCAAAAGAACTTAAAATATTAGATAAATGTCTGTGTCTGTGTCTGTGTCTATGTCTGTGTCTGTCTCTCTGTCTCTCTGTCTCTGTCTCTGTCTGTCTGTCTCTCTCTGTCTGTCTCGTCTGTCTGTCTGTCTCTGTCTGTCTGTCTCTCTCTGTCTGTCTCTCTCTGTCTGTCTGTCTCTCTGTCTGTCTGTCTCTCTCTGTCTGTATCTCTCTCTCTTTCTGTATGTCTCTCTCTTTCTGTCTGTCTCTCTCTGTCTGTCTGTCTGCCTATCTCTCTCTCTGTCTGTCTCTCTCTGTCTCCATCTCTCTGTCTCCCTCTCTCTCCCATCGTAAAAATAAATCGCTCATGTTCTACACAATATGGAGAATATTTTCTTTTAGTCAACAGGTACTGTAGTACCAACATATTCTACTATGCAGTATTAAATGGAATTAGTATTGCACAGAACATTCAGGCTAAAAATACTCATACATTATTGACTTTCTTCAATACAAATGAAATTATTGTTGTTTTAATGCAGCTCTTTCTATTGGTAAGCAAAAGTGATTGTCTTCCACATCAATACTGTATTCTCAGATCCCTGAATGCTTATATTTTTTCCTTATCTGACTTGTTGATCTTCCAATTATTTTCGATTTGAGCACAATGATAAATATGTAGAATATTAGACATTATTTATTCACTGCAAAAAACAAACAAATACACATTCTCAAACAACCAGGAACCAACATACAGTTCTTAGAAATTAAAATCATCATTTATTTATTAAGTAAAAAGACGTCTCGACATAAGGGATCACTGCAATACTTTACAATCAATTTAAGAGCAACATAAATTGCTGGAAACATTAGACAGGGAAAGCCAGAAGGAAAAAATGAGTCTTACAATACAGTATGTATGAAACAATGGTAAAGTCTATATGCACCTAAGCTCTGGTGGGAACTCATTCTAAACCTCAGAAGCCACAAACAAGAAGGCCTGCTGACCTAGCATAGGGTGCAGAACCCTTGGCATGGAGAGCCATACCCCTTACTGAAGACCGGATATCATAACCAATATCCATCCATGGCATCAAAAGATAGATAGGCCTCTTGCCTTGTAAAGGTTTTGAAGGCCATAATAGCCAATTTGAACCCAACACTGAAGATTACTAGAAAGCAGTGCAGATCGGATAAGATGAGAGTAATATGCATGAAGCGATAAATATGTCTCAGCATCCGAGCTGCAGCATTCTGCACCAGCTGGAGCCTCCGCATAAGGCACATTGGTAGTTTTTCATATAAGGCCATCCAATTTTCCAATTGCTTCGAAACAAGACTGTGTTAAGACCAGTAGGTCAGGCCAGAATCTGCACTTGTGTTAAGCCATCCATTTTGTCTGTTCATAACCAGTTAAGATTCTGTAGTTAGCCTTTTGCTGAAATATAATTTCTAATGCACTCAGTATTCTGCCAAGTAACATTTCCTTTTTCCCTTGTTCATGATATTGCTAAGATACTTTTTGTATTGTCAGTTTCCTGCTGTTTTAGTCAGTAAACAATAAGACTGGTTCTTTTAGAGAGGCAGAATCGTATAACTTAGTTGCTAGAGATTCAAGGTCTCTTTTGATAACAGACAATGAATAAGCTATGTATTCAGATAGTGCCTGTATTGGGAGAATCACGTCCCAAAATCATATCACTAATATGTCCTGCCCCTAAATCACGCCTTTAATCAAAGCTATGCCCAAGCCACACCCAGGTTACACCTATGTTACACCTCTAACCAAACCCCTATGTTTCCCTGTATAAAAATCATAACCCTATGCTTAATAAACTGAGACAAAGGAATTTGAAATCTGGCTTCTGTTACGTTTCTTTTCCTTCGTTTTCTGGGCCCGTGATATCATCAAAATCGGAGATAACAAGTGTCAGTGCGTGAAAAGCTTCCCGGGGGAGTCTGCTGCATGGTGCAGATGTGTGTATCCAGTCACAGAAGCCTAGGCAGTGAAAAGGTTTCCCTTCAAAGACATTAACCAAGGACTCAAAGTTTATAGATGACAAGAGAGGGCACAAACTCTGAAGTAGACTCAGATAACACAAAAACAGTCTTCACAATGGTGGACACTTGGGCTCGCATGTTGAGACTCTGGTCAAAGAGGATTCCAAGGTTTATGCACAGGGACATGGGTAGCAGCTGTACATTATTAATGAGGGGCAACTCACAAACCCCTTGTAACATACTCGGGCATCCTTTCTATACCTATAATAAATAGTTCAATCTTGTCAGGATTGAGCTTCAGCAAGCTCATCTCCATCCATGCCACACCTTGTCCAATTAACAAAAGCTGTCCCTGGGCTGCCTAGGAAAGAAACATAGATCTAGGTATCAGCATACTCATGGCACTTCAGACCATGCTTCCTGACGATATCACCCAGCACATTAAATACACATTGAACAGGAGCGGTGACAACACTAACCAGTGAAGGACCCCAAAAGGGAAAGGAAACACCCGGGATACTTGGGACCAAATAGCCACATGCTGTGTTCAGCCCTGAAGGAATGAGGCAACCCATTGTAATTTTGACCCCCATTTACCAGCCAGGTTCCTCAGGCGGCACAGCTGCAGCCCATTATAAATCATTTTGAAGGCCGCTGATAGGTTCAACATGAAATAGGCAAAAATACAGCCCCCGTCCATGGCCATCAATAAATCATTCGCTACTCAGACTGGTCAACTCAGTTCCATGACCGACTCTAAAGCCAGAGTGCATGGGATCAAAGATGCCAGCACTTTATAGATAATCTTCCAGCTGGGTATAGACTACCCTCTCCAACACTTTATCTACCCTGGGAAAGTTGGAGATTGGATGATAGTTGGCAAGAACATTAGCATCTAGACCAATTTTCATCAACCGGGAACTAACCTGCGCCTTTTTCAAGACCACCTCTACAGAGAGGGATCTATTGACGATCTCTATCAAGCATGGACACACTACACTAACGGTCTCTTTCAGGAGTCATAATGGATATAGATCACTACTTTGTGAAAGTTTCTGTTCTCTCAACTTCCCCACTCCCATCCTATCCACATTTCTTTATCTCCTCCCCTCCACCTATGCATGTGCCCATACACTGCACCATTATTTATACACCTTTCTCCCAGCAACTTCTTTACCATTCAATAAAAAGCACCCACACAAATCCTCTAGTCACACCCTCTATCTACTCCTCCCTTCTACTGGGGATCTCCCCTATGTCGGTACCCAGACATACACACATGCTCTCACCCACGCCTCCATGCAATCTCTTCCCATGTAAATGGTGTTAACCTTCTGATTTTAATACTGAATAACCTTTAACTCACCCCACAAATCAAGCATCCCAACAATCTGCACTCATGGCTATTGTCAATCACCCACCGCCACTCCTACGACCCATGGTGGCCAAGTACTGCCATCTACAGCACTTATTCCTTCACCTGCTGTTTCTGTAAGTCTCCAATCATACCACTTATATTGTAAGCTCTTTGGGGCAGGGATTTCCTTTCCTATTGTCTGATTTTCCTGTGCTTTTTGTATTATTATAATTCTTTGAACTATATTCTTTGTGAAGCTCTGAGTACACTTTTGGTGCTATATAAATAAAGACATACAATATAAGTAGTCCAGTCCATCCCAACTGTGATTGAGAGGAAATCCGGGATTGAGATGATCATGAACTCTTCCAAAAACAAGCTTTGCCTACAGGATGAATTGAATCTTGGAATAAATCAGGGGATGAATAGTGGCATGGATGCTGCAATCTTATCATTAAAGCATCAATGAAATTCACGATATCACTCCTCAGTTTGACCGACGATGATAATGTGCAGTTGGATAAATTAAGTGTCTCACTTGCCTGAAGAGTCCCACAGGACAATTCCTTATGGAGTCGATCCTCGAGGTGACATAAGCTTTCTTTGCCCCCTGTAAACCATACACTTATTCCCCCATTGACAGACCTCCAAGGCTTTCCAGTTAGCATCCTACCTGAATCTTAAATCACCAACGTGCTTTCCTTCGAAGAGCCTTCCGCAGGTACCAGAGGTCAGGATGATACAATGGTTCACTCATAGATATGTTGGAAAGCACTCTCTGAAGAGGGGCCACTTCATCTGTGGCTGCGTGAATAGCCAATTGTACTTCTTGATGCAGACAGATGTTGTCAGCCAGAGAGAATAAGGCCAAATGTGCCCAAAGGGAAGACCTAATATCTAATGGGCTCAAGAAGCCTCCTATGCCATGCTATAGCTTCCCATGGACCACCACTTGAGGGGTGGTGGGACACCTCTAATGTGAGCCTGGATTACCATATGATCTGTCTATTGGGGGTGGAAACCTCACCTTCCCAATTGGTTCCCCCTTTGCCAAGAGCAAGTCAAATGTATGACCATGCTCATGTGTCGGGCCATGAACTAAATCCCATGGATTCAATGGTATCCAAAATATCCATAACTTCAGATTTGTCTGGATCATCAACCCATATGTTGAGTTACTCCAGCACCACAGAGTGAGGGAACTCCAGCAATATGAAGTAACCACAAAAGAGAACTGAGACACTAAATCAAGCCCTTGCCTGGTGTCCTATACCCCAGGGTGAAATACAAAGCTTGACCTTAAACAGAGTCTCCATAGGGCAGGGAAACTGAAACAAAGAAACCCAGATACAGAGAATACGGAGCCAATGTCGTCATCAGACATTACCTATGATTGTGGTTTGTACCTTGTTTGGTTAGCCATTTACGGGTCTGGTACCTAGTTACTTAGAGGTGGATTTATTATGATCTGTCCCCTTTTTTCTTTGTCTTGCAATACAGGGAAAAAGGAGACCAAAAGCGCACCAGCACAAATGGAGCAGGAAGGACCCAAAACAAAATAATTAAAAGGGCACTTTAATGTGACAAAAGACCCATCCAACGCGTTTCGAACGTCACAGCGTTCTTTTTCAATTCTTTGTCTTGCAGGCTGCTCTTTAAATTCAGATTATGCTTGGAGTCAATTTGAGTACACAACTACTGATGCCGACATTGGCTCCCTATTCTCTGTATCTGGGTTTTTTTGTTTCAGTTTCCCTGCCCTATGGAGACTCTGTTTAAGGTATATGTGTCTATAGGGTAGTATTTTTAGGATACAATACAATTATTTGATGATGGCTACTGTTGACATTTACCCACTGATCTTAGTCAATAGCTTGACTACACTGCACATGGACGTGCGCGCATGTGCCCAATTTGTAAACAAAACAGCGGTTGTATATTCAAGAAGATCGAGGGAACAGAGTGACTGCATATCATCAAGCAGGGGCAGTTTGAAAATGAGCCATGCCAGGTTTGAGTGGAGTTATGTGGGAGTTGTGATATGACACGTATCGATTTATCTCTTAGGAGAACTTATGATATAAGCCCGCTCACACTACCCTCTGGTGCGTGCGCATGCACGCAAATGTAAACAAACATGAGGAAAAGATTACAGGTGATTGAGTGTCCTCTTATGTTATATGGTACTAACGAGGAGTAGTGAAGGTATTGGCTTATTAATATCTTAGTAGGGAGTTATGATATATAACATATAACCTACCAGATTGGTGTTTATGCTTTAGACATTAAATGTATGGGCAAGACTGATAATAGCATTTATTATTATCTAACAGAGTTACACTGTGTCCTATGGGGGCCACCGTAGGGGAACTGACAAGATTCGGGCACCAAAATTAATGATTGTATGCACTATATGTAGATGCAGAGTGATGCACACCGCTGTAGGAGCTTGAGAAAGGACCAGGAGGTCTGAAACATTGCTCCATTTTTTCAAGTTATTACCCATGATGCTTATGATATTCAATTAACATTTTTTGCATTTGACCACACTGAGCGAGTGCTGCAGACTTTTTGGATTATTATTCTATATATACAGTGGTGTGCATAACAAAGTACACTCTATTTGAATTCTATGGTTTTACATATCAGGACATAATAACAATCTCAGATGAACAACAACACATGACATTTACACTGTCATGATTTATTTAACAAAAATAAAGCCAAAATGGAGAAGCCATGTGTGAAAAACTAAGTATACCTTATGTTTCAATAGCTTGTAGAACCACCTTTTGCAGCAATAACTTGAAGTAATCGTTTTCTGTATGACTTTATCAGTTTCTCACATCATTGTGGAGGAATTTTGTCCCACTCTTCTTTACAACATTGCTTCAGTTCATTGAGGTTTGTGGACATTTGTTTATGCATAGCTCTCTTAAGGTCCAGCCACAGCATTTCAATCGGGTTAAGGTCTGGACTTTGACTGGGCCACTCAACACCTTGAATTTAACTAATTTTAAGAACTGCTAATCCAGTCTGTCCATGATTAGGATCTGCAGTTCCAATCACTGCCCCTCCACACCATTGAGGTTGATTGGAACTGCGGATCCTAATCACGGACAGACCGGACTGGTGGTGATATATTCACAAATTGCTATAATTTAACTTACCCTTGTGAGTGATTTTCTTTCCCCTCCCCTTCCTTTCCCAACAATAAATGTACGTTTTTACACTATGGGGCATGCGCTCTCTCCTCTCTTTCTCATATATATAATGTGTATATGTGCTGGAATAGGGCAGCTATGGGACTTTCCAGCATACAGAGAGTTAATTTCCCCTAAAAAAGCCAGCAGCAATTGCAAACTAATCAGGCTGAACTCCTGAATTCACATGGAGTTTTAAAAGTCAGGAAATTACTACACACAGAGGGAGACTGCTGTTCCCAGAGAAAGGGGACAGAGAAGAGTTCTCTCCAGCTGTGGAAGCTGGCACAGTCCCCTAGGCTCGCTGGACAGTGGTAGCGGAGCCTGCTGGGACTGTCTGGTTGTTAATCCCAGGAAGAATAAGGAAGGACGCAAGACCGTGCTGAAGCGGGGATGTCCTGTCCTTAACATTGGACTTACAGAGGAGAGATTCTCTGAGCTCTCATGGGGCTGAGCTCCCCTAGGAAGGAAGAACGCGAGACTGTGCTGAAGCGGGGACATTTGCACCATAACCTTGGAATAACAGATAAGAGAAACCCTATATTGCTGCTATAATAGTACCTGTTTGGGGAGGTAACCAGCTTAGCTGTCCATCCAGTTAGTAAGGGCTGAAACTGCAAGTATAGTTATTATTATTAATAATAATAATAATAATAATAATAATAATAATAATAATAGTTAGTCTCCTAAGAGGAGTAGGCGCTTATTTTATTATTTGTTGGTCCTTTTTTCAGGTGGGCCTGTTAGTGTTTTATTTAACCCTGTACATATACCCCATATTCACACAGCTTTTAAGCACAGCATGGGACTAGCAAAGCTAGTCAAACCACTCACAGACATGTTTCAACCTTGATGGGTATCAGTGGGAGGTTGGTTTATACTTGCTTTGCAATATTTCTAGGCTGGGTAGGTTTACCATATACATTTTAGGTTATGGTGGGTGAAAACGGCAACAGAAAACCTCCACCGTTAGCATATAGCCAATAAAGAATATCACTTGTGAGCACATTCACATGTCTTAGACAGGTCTGCATCCCTGCCTTTCAACCATTATCACCTAGCATACAGTGCTCCCACTGCAGCAAGGGATTCTGGGAAATGACATGCAAATGAGCACACAATGTGTATGTCACTATGTCTGTCACTGTGTGTGTCAGTGTGTCTGTCACTGTGTGTGTCAGTGTGTCTGTCACTGTGTATGTTGGAGGGGGGGAGCTGGGGGAGGGGTCAAAAACGGAGCTGGGGAGGGATCAAAAACGGAGCTGGGGAGGGGTCAAAACGGAGCTTGGGGAGGGGTCAAAAATGGAGCTGAGGGAGGGGGTCAAAAACGGAGCTGGGGGAGGGGGTCAAAAACGGAGCTGGGGGAGGGGGTCAAAAACGGAGCTGGGGGAGGGGTCAAAAACGGAGCTGGGGGAGGGGTCAAAAACGGAGCTGGGGAGGGGTCAAAACGGAGCTGGGGGAGGGGTCAAAAATGGAGCTGAGGGAGGGGGTCAAAAACGGAGCTGGGGGAGGGGGTCAAAAACGGAGCTGGGGGAGGGGGTCAAAAACGGAGCTGGGGGAGGGGGTCAAAAACGTAGCTGGGGGGGTCAAAAATGGAGCTGGGGGGGAGTCAAACACCCCCCCCCCTCCAGCAGTAGCAATTCCTCACATCAGGTAGCAGCAGCAGCAGCAGCAGCAGCAGCAGCAGCAGCAGCAGCAGCAGTGTGGCCAGGGGTTGGGGACCCCTGGGTTAGAGCGCACCGGCCAATGAGAGCCGTGGGGGGGCGAGCAATCCGGAGGGGTGAGACATATGTGTGTGTATATACTGTTAGACCACACCGGCCAATGAGAGGTGTGCGTGGGCGGGTGGGCCAAGGGAGCCATCTCATTGGCCTGAGGCGGAGTGACGGGCCAAAGGTCCAATGTGATTGCCCCTAGACACAGGGACATACAATGTTTTCAAAAATATAGATATAGATTTAACGTGTTCTTTAATAAATTTGTTACATTTTGTGTATACCTGAGTGCTTAATATGGGATACTTTCTTTCTCTTTTTCCTGTTTGCATGTAATTTTTTTTTTATTAAACAGAAACAAGTGTAGAACTTCACAATTAAATTATAACACACATTAAAGGGTATCTACTCATCAGCAAGATTGCTCCAAACTTGCCAAATAAGTCCTAATACATGAAAGAGAAGCTGCAACACGTATATATCACAATTCTTGCTTCAATAAACACTTGGAGAGGAAGTAGGTTAAATTGTCACAAATCTATTTTGAAAAGCATCTGGGCATGCAATGTTTCAGGCTACACAGAGCCCTTTGACAAGCATTGTGAGACAATCAAAATGCTCAGTTAAGTACACAAACACAGAATATAGGGTCATCATACATGTGTTCAGTGACATCACCTGATGGCATCTCAAGACAGCTACAGAGCATCCCTCAGGCCAAAACAACCCGACCAAAGTAAAAATACATTCATCATTACATCCCAACAGTGCCATCTACAGGTTTAAAATATAGTTTTACAAATACTAATACATTTCCTGAATAGTAATCATTATTAACCCCATAAGCAACAGGACAAAATACCTATAGTGTACACTAAAAAAGTACAATAAAACAGTATATATCTAAATTAACAATATTAAAATACGAAATTGTATTTAAAAAAAATACAGTATAAATACATTGTATTAAATGTGTCAATGTGTAATTCAAGAAATATATATAACTAAATGTGTAATTTAATAATATAGTAAATATGCCTACTGTATATCACAAATCTGTAATCATAACTGCAATGATACATACGGAATTCCAACAGAGTATATATACTGTATATTAAACAAATATAAAAATATTTAGAATACTATTACAATCAGTGATTTGAACAGATATGACCAGTACACAAAGTTGGAAAATCCTCAAGCCAGAAAGCACAAAACACCCTGCTCTTCATTCATGTCAAATGGCACCAGTATCCAAAGACATGCCTTCCTTTTAATCAATTTCTCAAAGTCACCCCCTCTGTACAAAGGTCCTACTGTACAGTAGAGGCAACTCTTATTCTAACAAAAACCAGTGGCAATTCCCCAAAAGACCCAGGTACACCCAGGTACATTCTGAATACATGCCTTAAACTTTCCTTAAACTAGCCCCAGCATTTCTGCATTGATTAATGGCCTATCAGATTAACAGCGGGGGTCCCTGGCAGTCCCATGCAAACTGAATTGGACTGCCAGGGATCCCTGCTGTGTTAATCCTATGGGTCGTTAGTCAATGCAGAAATGCCTTAAACGTGCCTCAAACTAGCCCAGAACATACCCAGCACATACCCAGCACATACCCAGAATGTAACCCGGCTAGTTTACAGCAAATGTTAGAATAAACGTTGCCTCTACTGTACATCATCTACTATTTGCAAAGTCAACTGACAAACATTATGGCCCGCTATACTTAAAGAGATTGTGTAGCCCAAAATGTTGTGTAGCCAGGTCCTCCTCTTAAGTCCGGGCTGCACGAGGGGGGTGGTTCCGTGTGGAAGATTGTAGTTGTGTGTGGATGCTGCTGAGGGGGGGCGATCGGGTTGCCGGAGCTCTGCAGTGGTACCTAATAGAGGGCACCACAATCCTTTAGTCCGTTGCGCATGCGCAGTGCTTGATAGTGCGGCAGTGATCAGGTATAGGCTTAGTGAGGGAACTACAAGTCCCAATAGCCTCAGGGGCTGCTAGACGTGTTGCAGGAGGACCAATAGGGCAAGAACACACAACCTAGTTTGGGCACTCTACTGATAGTGTAAAGATGAATACGTTAAAAATAGGACCAATAGGGCTCCTGGAAGCGCGAAGGAGAGTGTTAGTTACATTTGGTGTGCTGATAAACCACGTTAGTCTTGACCAGGATAGAGAGGGTGAAGGTAATGTCCAGGGAGCAGTGCTCCCCTGGACAAGGCCAGATTTCCCCCAGGTCCAAGATAGATCCCTTGACTCACATTAGATTGTGTATGCTGCAGGGAAAGGCCTTAGGTAGGGATCATTCCCCAGTAGTGTATCAGTGAGAGACATCAGCAGCAGGTGCATCTGAAGGTGTTGTGCGGCCTGAAGTCTGTGAGCAGAGTAAGGCCACATAATCAGAGACTATTTTAAAGGGGTACAATCCAGTTGGAGGCCCCTCCAGAGGCATCCGCCTACGTATTAACACAGTAGAGAAACCGGTAGATTGCGGTGCGGAACCACGTCGCGGATCCAATGAGTCCTTTACTTGTTGACCTGGTCTGGACTGATATTATTCACTTGCACCAACGGCTCAACACACTGTGGGTAGCGCTATCCCACACATGCTCTTTTGGGAGGGACTAGTTTGTGGACACTAAGGGCCTCATTCAGAGAGGGTTGATAAAAATTATCACCTGGGCATTTAAAATGACGTTTTTTTGGGTGTTGCTATCACGGTATTCAGAAAGGCTTGATTACCTGTGATAGCAAAATTCCCAAAACGGGCAAGTTGCTGCCAGCGAGAGCATCGAGCCTCTGTAAAGGCCTAAACCGGCAATTAATTTCTGCTGCAGAAAGAGCGGCTCTGAGAGAGCCGCCTCTTACAGCTGAAATGTCGCCTGAAAATTATTTATTTAAAAATACATTTCTTTCATAGTGTATATGTGCAGGGGGTCTCTGGAGCTGAACCGCGTTGGTTTCAGGTCCAGGGACCCCCTGCTTCCCGAGATACAGGCACCTTTATGGGGTGCTGATATCTCCTATGCAAGGAAATGTCCCGGTCACGTGACGCGGGACATTTCAATGCAGAGGGATACTGGCACCCCATAAAGGGGCCTGTATCTCGGGAAGCAGGGGGTCCCTGGACATAAAACCAACGTGGTTCAGCTCCGGAGACCCCCTGCACATCTACACTATGAAAGAAATGTATATTAATAAATATTTTAATAAACATCAATACGACCCCCCCCACCCACCCCCTCTGCCCAAACCCATACAGTACAGTAATGGGCAACATAACTATTATCCAGATATGGATAATAGATTATTTGCCCATTATTAAACACTGCATTAGCATACAAAAATAAAGTAAATAAATACAGTTACACTTACCACAACAGCAGGTCCCTCTGTCCTCCGTAGCAAGAAAGCATATACAGTATACAGTACATAATAAAGACATTCTAATGGCCCCTAACCCCTTAATCACCTTAGCGGTTACTAACCGCTATAGTCATTAAGGGGTTAACCCACCCTGACCCGATACAAACCCGGGAGGCCTAAGCACCCACCCCTGACTGACTATACCCACACTGTACCCATTGAGTAGTATAGTGGTACATCATACCCATATAATAATAATATGGGCATGATAAGCCTCTATAGCACTCAATGGGCACCCTAAATAGAATAAATTAATACACAAGACACACAATAATAAAACATAACTAAACTAAAAAAAAACACACTTCACTAAATAAAAACAGTAGCCAGCTAAACCAATCAATACAAGCAATAACAACATCAACAATGAATTAATTAAACCATTAACCAATCAAACCAATTAATTCCTAAACCAACTCAAAATGAATAGTAACACTAACCAATCAAAACAATTAATTACTACAACATTAATGAATTTAAACAGTAAAATAGAAAGAAATTCTAACAATATCTGAAATAACCATAAAACGCATTAGCTAACATAATACAACATTAACTACAAACGAACACCAATCGCAAACATTTTATTACCATTAAGCATGAAAAAACAAACAATCACATCCACATAATAAACTGAAATGAAAAAAAGCAACAGCAATACCAAGCCAGAAATGCCCCTAAATATTGTCATAATAATGTATTAATCTGTACCCTAAAGTGGTACAGATTAATATATTATCAGTCAATGTGCCTCCCCCAAAAAATCAACAAACACATCCAATGAATAAACCTGTAAAAAGAGACATTTACAAACATTCAATATATTACTTACCATTAGAAGCGGTGGCTCTTCGACTCCTGGGGTAACAGGAAGCTCAAATACCTTGAAGGCCTCCAACAGCATCCGATGCCCTCCGCCATGAAGATCCGGATCAGGTACCCCAATCTTCTTTTTTCTTTCTTTAATCACCTTCTTCTATCTTCATCTGTCACCATTTCTTGATCTTCTTTATCTTCTATCTTCATCTGTCAATCCAAAAAGCCCCATGGTAAATCCCAACCAATGTTGTCTCGTCGTCTTCTTGGGCTCAAATGAGGCGTCACGGCCTTACATAGGGCTTGTGACGTCACATTTAGCCTCCAAATGGTTAACAGCCACCTGATTGGCTGTTAAAACCATGTTCCGACTTTAGTTTTTTTTTTTTACATGACGTCACTTAAAGGGAATGATGCCAGCCAATCAGAATGGCTGTGCTTCATTTGCCTTTAAGATGATGTCACAAAGCCGGCATCACATGGTATTTCAGCCAATCAGATCGTGGGAACCAATTCAACACTCTGAATGGCTGAAATACCTTGTGACACCGGCGATCTTCGATTTAGTGACATCTGTTTAAAGTCATTAATGTTGTAGTAATTAATTGTTTTGATTGGTTAGTGTTACTATTCATTTTTAGTTGGTTTAGGAATTAATTTGTTTGATTGGTTAATGGTTTAATTAATTCATTGTTGATGTTGTTATTGCTTGTATTGATTGAATTAGCTGGCTACTGTTTTTATTTAGTGAAGTGTGGTTTTTTGGAGTTTAGTTATGTTGCACCAAGGCGAACACGTGATACCCCAGGCTCCCAGTAATAGAGGCTCAGAACTTCTGGGAGCCAAACAGGTGACAGCAGCACTGGTAGTTCCCTTAGTTATGGGGAAAGGGGGCTACAGTTGCATATCCAGATGCTTCCCGAAATAAATTTGTAAATATTTAATCTACAGATGTTACAGCCGTTATTGCTCACACTGGTACATTGTAGCAGGACACACAAAGCACAAGCAAGACCAATATATTTGAATTACTTGGCTGTGAAAAAACAGCATGCTAACATGATATTGCTCCCGCTGGCACATACAGATAGGGATAGGAGCAATTTAGCAATATTCATTAGAGAAGCCATAGAGTGAATGACTTAGCAGTTGACCAATGGCCCATATTAACTTTAAATCCAAATGCTGAACCATTGAGTGATATTGCTCTAAGTTACAGAATGTCTTCTCATTTCTTGGGCAAGACAACCCAGTAGACTCAGCCATAGTAGAACACAAATAGTATTTACATTTAGTAATATAATGAAATCATTTCTTTTTATAAAATCAACATACAGTATTTTTGCAGTAGTCATACCAGTTCAGAAAAAAAGAGAATGAGTTACATACAGTACACACACACATATACATGTAACCCTGTTGACCACCTCCTCTGGGAAACTACCCTGGTTACTGCTTCTGCATGTGGTGCTGAAGCCTACCTGTGGTGTCAGGAAAAACTGAGCTGCGCGATGGTATGGACAAGGGACAAGCATTAGGGACATTTTTTAGTTACTCACACTCATGGTACAGCGCCTCCAGACATGACAGGATCCCAAGAATAGGATATCAGCTCCTGTCATTGCAGTCCAGCTACCTCTGCCCAGTAACTGACAACCAGGCAGAGGCAAGGTGCCCAAGCAACTTTATTTTCTCTCTCTCCTTCTTTATAGCAGCATAGTTTCCTGCAGTGCAGGACTTCTGGATGGTGCTTGCCCATTCTCTTGGAGCATTCGGGTCTGGATGGTCTCTAGGCCGGCCAGCCTATAATGGCATGCTTGCCCCGCAATGGGGAAGACTCTTACTCCCTTTCAGGAGCAGCGCCAGACCTGATCTCCTTCAACACCTACTCATAGAGCAGGGCAGAACTCCACTCTCTTAAGCACAACCTCTCTCTTGGAAGGTTAGAGTAGAACTCCTTGCGCCCTCTCCCGAAGGAGAGTCCACCTCAACTAAATTTAGATCCTCCTCAGAAGAATCTAGAAGGGGCAGGTTCATGGACTGTACCCACCTTCAAGGGCTGGACACAGGCCATGAGTCACCACCTCCTTTCCTTCGTCTTCAAGGAAACAACAAGGGGGGTCATTAGCCCATAGATTAACCTGTTACTGCCTGGAATTTAACAGGGCTTATGTAACCGACCATTCTATCTGGGGAAAGACAGGTACATGAGACATACCCTGTTATATACATGTACATTCATACAGTAGAAGTGCTTGCGAGGACAAGGGTAATCATTAGGTCACAGACTAAAGTTTAAGTTTAAACTTACTGTTGCCTGATGGTGCTGTCTGTATAAAACAATACTGTACTGTATATCTCAATCACTAGTTAAAACAATGTGAAACATGACTACTTTTGGGTTTATTACATTTATGGTAAAATACAATTAAATTGGGTAAGTCTGTACTAATATTAACTGATGTTTGAAGAGTAGGGCTGTGAGCAAGTTGAGATACAAGAGCACAGTGCATACAGTACAGGTAATGGAGAGAAACAATAGAGAGATAAAGAAAGAATGGGACAAAAAATACAGTAGAAAAAAAAAGGAAATCTTGCACAAATACAGTGTTGAGAATTAATATACTATACAACAGAACTCTGTACCTTGTAAGACAGAAGCTTCATCCAAGTTTTCTTCAAATGTTTCTTATACTGGTATGTTTATTCCATTCTTACGTTGGATAAATCTTCTAACACCCCAGCACAACGTTTGTCATTTTTATGTGTAGCCATATAGCCCCTGGCTACTAAAATCCTTTGCCCTAGGTACTGTCTGTTCAGTATCATCCAGCAGTGCTAGGGTTAAAGCCTCTTTCACATGGCTTGCATGTGAGTTGTCTCCTAAGAGAGACACTTTGTTGCCACATGCAGGTGCAGGCCAACAGCAGTTTGGAGTGTGACACCGGGAGGGTACTAAATGGGTCACATGTAGTATGGTGTGATGCCTGTCAGTCATCTAAACCTGCCCAGTTTAGCGATGTGGGTGTATCAGTTGCAGAGGTACCGGACGATGCTTCCAACATTCCTGCTGTCGAGGTGTCTCATCTGTTCCAGTGAGGATTCCCACATGTGGTGGTGGTGAGCGGCACTGATCCAAATATATCCTTGCTGTGGTGCAGGGAAATCAAGAAGGCCCGAGTGCTGGATGTGGCGAAAGTGGCGACAGTGGAGCTACAGTTAGGTTCGGAAATAATTGGACACTGATACAAGTTTTGTTATTTCGGCTGTGTACCAAAATAAATTCAAGTTACAATTAAATAATGAATATGGGCTTAAAGTGCAGTCTATTAGCTTTAATTTGAGGGTATTCACATCCAAATTGTAGGAAGGGTTTAGGAATTACATCTCTTTAATATGTAGCCCCCTTTTTTCAAGGAACCAAAATTAATTGGACATTGACTTAAAGCTGTTTCATGGATAGGTGTGGGCTATTCCTTCGTTATTTCATCATCAATTAAGCAGGTAAAAGGTCTGGAATTGATTCCAGGTGTGGCATTCGCATTTGGAAGCTGTTGCTGTGAACCCACAACATGCGGTCAAAGGAGCTCACAATGCAAGTGAAACAGAGCATCCTTAAGCTTAAAAAAAAAAAAAAAAAAAATCCATTAGAGAGATAGCAGGAACATTAGGAGTGGCCAAATCAACAGTGTGGTACATTCTGAGAAAAAAAGAACGCACTGGTGAGCTCTGCAACACAAAAAGGCCTGGACGTCCACGGAAGACAACAGTGGTGGATGATCGTAGGATCCTTTCCATGGTAAAGAAAAACCCCTTCACAAAATCCAACCAAGTGAAGAACACTCTCCAAGAGGTAGGCATATCATTATCCAAGTCCACCATAAAGAGAAAACTTCACGAGAGCATATACAGAAGGTTATCCACAAGGTGCAAACCATTCATAACAGGAACTCCTCCAACTTTGACAAAGGCCTCATGGGCTGAAACGCGTCAGATAATCCGTCAGCACTACACTTGTTCAATAAAGCTTTAGTAGTCACCAGTTTTGCCTCCCTCCGCTCCTTCATGACGTCGGCTATGCATCATTTCCTGCCTCCTGTTGGAGGAGTTCCTGTTTGCTGTTGTTCCTGATCGCACGCCGAGCTGCGGTTCATGCGACTCCTATCCATGCAGTTGCCGCCGGTCATGTGACCGCCCTTCGCGACGTCGCGTTGCTTGAGGGGTTGGCGGCTCATCATACTGCACCACACGGAGGATCATCCTACACGGTGCCACAATACTTCAGAATCGTAAGTCTCTCTAACTCAACTTCACTTGTGCTCTTATGGGAGCCAGTTGCTGGGAGAGACTATTATACATTTATTTATTCGAAGTGACCGTGATTTATCTCAGCTTGTATCTCTCGCATTACACAGCTACTAACTTTCTTCTGATGCCCTGCGAGGGTTAACCCCTGGTTTACCCGATTACATGCAAACCATTCATAAGCCTCAAGAATAGAAAGGCCAGATTAGACTTTGCCAAACAATATCTAAAAAAGCCAGCTCAGTTCTGGAACAGCATTCTTTGGACAGATGAAACTAAGATCAACCTGTACCAGAATGATGGGAAGAAAAAAGTATGGAGAAGGCTTGGAACAGCTCATGATCTGAAGCATACCGCATAATCTGTTTAACACGGTGGATGCAGTGTGATGGCATGGGCATGCATGGCTTACAATGGCACTGGGTCACTGGTGTTTATTGATGGTAGACAGTGATGATAGTGACAGAAGACAGAAGCAGCCGGATGAATTCTGAAGTGTATAGGGATATATTGTCTGCTCAAATTCAGCCAAGTTGATTGGACGGCGCTTCAGTTTACAGATGGACAATGACCCAAAACATACTGCGAAAGCAACCTGCAATGGCCGAGTCAATCACAAGATCTCAACACGATCGAGCATGCATTTCACTTGCTGAAGACAAACTTTAAGGCAGAAAGACCCACGAACAAACAACAACTGAAGACAGCTGCAGTAAAGGCCTGGCAAAGCATCACAAAGGAGGAAACCCATCGTTTGGTGATGTCCATGCATTCCAGACTTCAAGCAGTCATTGCCTGCAAAGGATTCTCGACAAAGTATTAAAAATGAACATTTTATTTATGATTGTGTTAATTTGTCCAATTACATTTGAGCCCCTGAAATAAGGAGACTGTATGAAAATGGTTGCAATTCCTAAACGTTTCATACAATATTTTTGTTCAACCTCTTGAATTAAAGCTGAAAGTCTGCACTTCTATTGCATCTTGGTTGTTTCATTTCAAATCCATTGTGGTGGAGTACAGAGCCATAATTATGAAAATTGTGCCAGTGTCGAATTATTTCCGGACCTAACTGTATGTAATAATCGTCCCTTGGACTAGTGATAAAATGTGACAAAGCCCTGAAGGGGTTAAATAAAGCATATGCTTATGTGAGTAGTGCAAATAAAAACTGGCCAAAGCCAGTATCAAATTTACCTTACTGTGGGTGTACAACAAATTCCCTGAAGTGAATATGATAAAACTTACACATAGTGCTTTCTGTCAGCCTTATATATTCACCTACTCTTCAATAGAGGGTGATGTCCAGACTGACACTGGGGTGTATTATACCTGCACTAATTGGAAAATTGGTAGGGGCTCTGTAACTGCTATGTGAAGCAGATGAGCCAATAAACCTACCTCTATGATGTTTCATGATGCCGGCTTAGTGATGTCATGTTAAAGGGAAATGAAGCACAGCCATTCTAATTGGCTGGAATCATTCCCTTTAAATGACGTAAATATATATATATATTTTAAATCGGCTGATGGTTTTAGCAGCCAATCAGATAACTGTTGAACCAGTTAACTTATTTTCAGCTGTCTCAGCTGTTGGAGGTTGGTGGCCCCTTTTTCCCAGGTTTTAAGCCCGCCCTTCCCCACTTCCCAAGTCTGAAGGTCTTTTTCATTTTACTGGATATAAATCCAATATTGGTCTTTCTCCCTCCTAATAGAGGTAAATGAGAATTTGAATCCTAATAGAGGTATATTAGTATTTTATCTGTTGGTGTTAGGACCTGTGAACTGGGTCTGCCTTGTTGTGGCTCACAGGCTTACAATGCTTTGGCAAAGTGTTAAACTAAATGATAATTTTTCAAGAGAATATATAAGTATTTTACTGTGTATTTTTGTCGTATTGGATGTAGCATTGGGCTTCTCTGTCACTTGTTGTGCACATTTGTCACACTCAATAGTTCTCCTTTGTGACTCTTATATACATATATATTTTGTGGGGGCTCAGGGGTTCCCAAAAAGAGCTTGCTGGGGTTCTATGTGTTGTTTAACTTTGTTGGTTACTGGTTTAATTAATTCCTTGTTGTTTTATTAATTCATTGTTTTGATTGGTTACTGGTGTAATTAATTCCTTGTTGAGCTTGTTAGTGCTTTTATTAATTACATTTGTTGGCTACTGTTTTTATTAAGTGAATTGTGGTGTTTCGTTGGTTTGGAATGTTTTATTATTGTGTGTTTTGTGCATGAATGTATTGTGATTAGGTGCCCAGTATGTGCTATAGTGGCTTATCATGCCCATATTATATGGGTATGATGTACTACTATACAAATCAATGCGTATAGGGTGGGTATAGTGGGTCTGGGGAGGGTGGTTAGGCCACCTGGGTGGGTATCGGGGCAGAGTGGGTTAATCCCTTAATTACTGTAGAGGTTATTAACAGCTAAGGTGATTAAGGGGTTAGGGGACATTCAAATGTATTTTGCTATGTATTTTTCTGGCAACGGAGGACAGGGACTTTGCGGTAAGCTGACGAGGACGCCCATCATAATGCAGGGGTAAGTAGAACTGTATTTATTTACTATGCTGGCTAATGTTGTGTTTAATAATGGGCAGATAATCTATTATTCATATCTGGATAAAGTTATTTTGCCCATTATAACCACATCAAGGTAAGTCTCTATAGCAGGTCCCTATGCTAAATGCATACTAATGTTATGTGAAATAAACCCAGAAGGGGTTAATATATCCAAGTATATGCTTATATAACATAGTGCAGTTAAAGACTGGTATATACCAGTGAAGATACGCGCATGTCTGCAAGAAAAGTGAATAGTGAAATACAGGGACCTTGCTGAGAGATTATATACCTAGAAGAAGGAGGGCTGACCTCCCACAAACTGCCCAATAAGCAGTTGCAGGTGATTGGCTAAATATATTAATTACACCCTAATAGTGGTGCCCTCTAGGAGCATGCTGCTAAGGATTAAAATCGGCCTAAAAGAAAATGTAAAACAAATATATAATCGTCGCACTTCTCCATGTAAGGAGCATGCAGCTGGCGAAGGGATTGGCCATACAAGTGTGAAGAACAGACAGTGAATCCATGCGCTTCTCCCTTTGGGATTGCAATAATTGGGGAATATATGTATGGTGTAAAAATCTGTATGATAAAGGAGGCTTTCTTCTGTGCTACCCCAGCTCATGAGTAGGCAAAAAAGGCATAAGAACATTGTGGACTGGAACCTAGGACACTGAGAATCCCCAAAGACCCCTGTACAATGAATTTAGGATTTTTTTCAAAATGTGTGCATAATTCCTGTGTATCTATCACACTATAAACTTAATGTTACATTTCACACAATTGGATTTTTTCCTTTTTCTCCTGCCTCATGAGACAGTGAGGGAAGACAGCTGTCTGTTCCATTGGAAGGAAAAGAAAAAGGAGCAGCAGAGTGTTTATGGTTTTATTGAAATATCACCATACTTATATTTATATCACTTCATTTAATAGCATAATTTTTCACTTTAAATAGGCACATTGTAAATTATTTGCACAAGGACTTATGGTAACATTAGCATCCGACACTGTAGCAATTTGGCGTAGGGAGTCATGGTTTGTATGAGGCGTGCATGGTGAGTGGTCCCGGTTGTACCTGAGCCATGCGGACTGTACAAAGGCCTGGAGCTTATTCATGTATCTCTCGTTCTGGTCTAGGTACCGTTCCAGTCTTTGAAATAAGCTGGTGTGAAGGGCCAGAACTCGACCCACCTCAGTGGGGTCTGTGTTTGCAGGTCTGAGCATACTGTAACGGATACTCACCACAAACCCGACAGAACCACGAGGCCGTGGTGGGGATTAGGAAACACAGACCTAGAGATGCGAGGTCATGTCTGGTGTGCAAGTTTGTAGTTGTATTATGTATTCAACAGATGACAGAGAAGCCCAATGCTACATCCAACATGACAGAAATACACAGTAAAATACATATATATTCTCTTGAAGTAGGGTCATTTAGTTTAACCCTTTGGCCAAAGCGTTGTAAGCTTGCGAGCCACGTCAAGGCAGACACCTGTTCGCAAGTCCTAACACTACCAGATAAAATACTAATATACCTCTATTAGGATTATATTTTATCTGGTAGTGTTAGGACTTGCGAACAGGTGTCTGCCTTGACGTGGCTCGCAAGCTTACAACGCTTTGGCCAAAGGGTTAAACTAAATGACCCTACTTCAAGAGAATATATAAGTATTTTACTGTGTATTTCTGTCATGTTGGATGTAGCATTGGGCTTCTCTGTCGTCTGTTGTATACATATGCCACGCTCAATAGCACTCCATTTTGACACATATACATATATATATTTTGTGGGGGCTCAGGGGTTCCCAAAAAGAGCTTACTGGGGTTCTGTGTTTTGTTAACCCTTCCAGTGGGCTAAGTACTGTACCATCCCTCTAGAGATCCTGGAGTCCACAATGGTTTGGACTTCGTACTCCTGTTGTCCATCTATGAGTAGTGGAGGAGGTGGTGAGGTGGTATCAGGAAATCGAGGGCCCTGGAAGGCGTTTCAACGGTGAAACATGAAAAATTAGGGAATCTTCATTGAGGGTGGAAGACGAAGCCGGTATGCCACAGGGTTGATCCTTTGTATCACGGGAAACGGGAAGAGGAACCTGGGTGCCAGCTTAGGCGTAGCCAGCTTGAGGTTGATGTTTTTTGAAGACAACCATAACCTGTCTCCCGGTCTGAAGTCTTTAAACTTTTGATGGAGTCGGTCTGCTTGGATCTTTTGCCTACTGGTTTCGATTCTCTGATTCCCCTGAATCTTCTTCCATAAATCCTGAAGGAAACAAATTCGATTATCCACAGCTGGTACCTTGGAGGAAGAAGAGGCCAATGGGAGTCGGGAAGGGTGGAATCCATAATTGATAAAGAATGGTGACTCTTGTGTGGACTCATTGAGCAGAGAGTTGTGAGCAAATTTGGCCCATGGCAGAAGGTCCACCCATTTGTCCTGGGAATCAGAAATAAAACATCGCAGATACTGCTCCAGAGTTTGATTTGTTCTCTCCGTCTGACCGTTTGTTTGTGGATGGTATCCTGATGAAAAGTATAACGAGATACCCAGCTTTTGAGAGAAAGCATGTAGGCGGAAGATCTCCTGAACAGATATCTGCAAAAATGGGGGAGCTAGGAAGTCCTTTCAATGAAATAAAATGTGTCTGTTTTAAGAATCGATCGACGATGATGAGAATCGTGTTCATCCCTTTGGAAGGAGATAGGTCTACTTTGAAATCCATAGACAAATGGTTCCAAGGGCGGTCCGGAATTTGAAGTAGTTGTAGGAGTCCCAGGGGTCTGCTCTGAGGTATATTGTTGTGGGCACACATAGCACATGCTTGAACGAACTCCTTGATGTCTGCCTGCATACCTAGCCACCAAAAGGTTCGCTGTGCGAGGTCGATGGTCCTGTGAACGCCTGGATGTCCAGAGGATTTAGCGGAATGACACCACTCCAGGACTCTTTTTTGGTATAGAGGTGCGGTAAAGAGGCGACCCCCCAGAACTTTGACACCCTCTGGGATATGGGATTGATCCCGGTGAATCTTGTCCATAACATCAAAGGAGTTAGCAGAGATTATATATTTAGAAGGGCGCACTCTCACCAATAGACCTTTGAACTTCTCCTCAGTGATGAACTGTCATGAGAGAGCTTCCGCTTTGAGATTCTTGGATCCCGAGACAAAGGAGATGATGTAATTAAAACGGGAGAAGAGCAACCAACGCGCTTGTCGGGCTCCTAGGCGATGAGCGCCTTTATATAAAGGAGGTTCTTATGGTCGGTTAATATAGTAATGGGATTTTCTGTACCTTCCAATAGGTGTCTCCATTCTTCAAGAGCTAGCTTCATTGCCAGTATTTCCCGGTACCCATATCATAGTTTCTCTCCGCTGAAGAATTTTTTGGTGAAAAAAATATGCATGGATGCAGTCTTGCCAATGGAGATTTTCTTTGATTATAAGAAGGCTCCGGCCCCAACGTCAGATGTGTCTACCTCCAGTGTAAAGGGTAATTTGGGCTCAGGGTGGGTGAGGATAGGAGCGGACATATAGGCTTTCTTTAGATGGTCAAATGCTAGGATGGCAGCTTTGGGCCAGGAGGTGGGATCTACGCCTTTCTTGGTTAAGGCCGTGATGGGTGCTACCGTGGAAGAAAACCCTTTGATAAATCTGCGATAATAGTTTTCGAAGCCTAAGAAGCGTTGAATACCTTTGAGAGTGGTCGGACGAAGCCATTCTAGGATAACCTTGAGTTTATCAGGATCCATCGAAAAGCTGGAATCGGAAATGATATATCCTAAAAATGCCGTGGAAGTCTGAGGGAATTGACATTTCTCCAATTTGACAAATAGGTGATTCTCTAGGAGGCGTAAGAGTACATGTTTAATGTGGCTGATGTGTTCCTGGGGAGACTTGGAAAAGATCAAAATGTTATCCAGATAAACGATGAGAAATTTGTTGCGGATGTCCCGGTATATTTAATAGATGAAGTCTTGAAATACCGCCGGAGCGTTGCAAAGACCGAAGGGCATGGCTAGATATTCATAATGACCATCCCGGGTATTGAATGCCATTTTCCATTCATCGCCTTGGCATATTCTCACAAAATTGTAGGCACCCCGCAAGTCCAATTTAGTGAAGATAGTTGACCCATGTAGACGGTCGAAGCGTATCGTGATCAAGGGCAATGGGTAGCGATTCTTTATAGTAATCTTGTTGAGACCCTTAGAATCAATGCATGGTCGGAGAGACCCATCTTTTTTTGATGGAAAAGAATCCGGCTCCCGCTGGGGAAGAAGATTTCCGAATAAATCCCTTCTCAATGTTCTCTTGGATGTACACGCTCATAGCCTTGGTCTCCGGAAGGTAGAGTGGGTAAGATCTTCCTCTAGGAAGTACCGAGCTGGGCAACAGGTTGATCAGACAATCGAAGGGGTGATGTTGAGGTAGCACTTCAGAGCGTACTTTATCGAACACATCACAAAATTCTTCGTATACCTCTGACAGAGAGTTTGCCTGCTTCCTGGACGTGCACAAGCCCCCACCTTGTGAAACGGCGAAAGACAGAATTCTGTACAATGGGTACTCCACTGGATTGGCTTCTTATTGGTTCAATCCATGCAAGGATTATGGCGTTGGAGCCATGGATGTCCCGACATTACCTCAACCGCAGGGGTGTGAATCACGTCAAGGTGAATCTCTTCCTTATGGTATTCTCCTCTCTGCAAGTGGAAGGGAAAGGTCTGAAGCAGATAAAGGCTGGTTCTAGAGGTCGTCCATCGATGGCCTCAAACACCACCGGTACCTTCTTGCGGGTGAGTGGAATGTGATTCTGTTCTGCGAAGGTCTGATCGATAATGATACCTGCCGATCCAGAATCCACAAAAGCCATCGCAGTGATGTGAAAATTCTCCCCGGACAGGACAAATTGGTATCATAATCCTGGTTGGAAGACTCTCTTTGGTGATAGGGGAGATGGACAGCATTCCCAATAAGACTCCCCGGGATCTCACTGGGAGTTGGCATCCCGGCTTGTGGGGACACACGAGCACTTGATGGCCGGAATTGCCGCAGAAGAGACAAAGGCCAGTGCTGTGGCGGCATTGCTTCTCGGATGAGGATAAGCCATTACCCCCTAGTTGCATGGGTTCCGGAGCATCAGCATGGGAAACTACTGGGGTGAGGAAGTGAGAAGGAGATCTCGGTCTCTGCTGTTGATGACGGGAACGTTCAGATCTCGTTTCCTGCAGGCGTTGGTCCACCCAAATACAGACTGCAATCAGCTCCTCCAGATCAGTGGGGCATTCCTGGGCTGCAAGTTCGTCCTTGAGGTTCTCAGCAAGGCGTTGGCAGAAGGCGGAGGATGAGGCCTCATTGTTCCATCCCGTCTCGGACACAATAGTGCGGAACTCCAGAATGTATCTGGCGACCGATTGGTTTCCCCGAGAGATATGTAATAGGGAGGAAGCATCAGTCATATTACGTCCTGGAGTGTCAAAGACCCTACGGTACTCCCTGGCAAAGAGGCCGATCTCCCGTGTAAGGTCAGATCTCTGTTCCCAGATGGGGGAAGCCCAAGACAAGGCATCGTCCGTAAGTTGGGATATGATGTAGACCACCTTGGATCTTGGAGATACAAAATGAAGGGGTGATCTCAAATTGCATAAATCATAGGTTTAAGAAGCCTCTGCACCCATGGGGATCTCCTGCGTAACAGTTAGGAGTCGGTAGACGTGGTTCAGTAGAAGTAATGGCGGGAATCGGGATGGCAGAAGCAGTGACAGTTGCCGGTGGTGTAGATACGGGAGGGGCGGTCTGCGCCTGGACAGTGATGGAATTAAGGCTCTGCTGTAGCAGGTCCATCCAACTGTCATTTTGTTTGAGGTATCTCTCTAGTCTAGAGAACATATTGGCGTGAGAGGTCAGGGTTCACCTCAGCGGGGTCCATGTTTGTTGGGCTGATCATACTGTCACGCTGTGCTCACCACAAACAAAGCAGGACCACAGTGCTGAGGTGGGAATGGCTATTACGCCACCCACAGCCATGGTGGCGTGTCTAGAGTGTAGAGTAAGTCGTAATAGCCGGGTCGGGGTTGGAGAGGTACAGGTCGTTTTTATACTTGCCGGGGTCAGAGGTGGAGAGGTATGGAACGTTGTAGGTACTATTAGCCGGATCCGGGGTTGGAGAGAGTAGAATGGTCGTTTGTCCGGATGCCGAGGTCAGGTTTGGAGAAGAGCGGATGGTCGTGGAAAGAAGGGTCATTATTAAAACATGACCTAGTTTAGTTGACTTTTCCATTTGTAGAAGTAGTTTTGTTTATAGCATATCCCAACAAAGATTTGTATTATACTTTGACCTCAACTGCAAATTCCTATCCACAAAGTCTATAAACATCTTCCCTGTTTTAACAGATAAACATACTCTGCCACCTTTTCTATTTAATCGATACCTCCAGAAAAGAAAATACAGTAGATTCCTGATTATCCGACCTTCGGTTGTCCAACCTTTCATTTTGTCCATCATCCCCCCACCCCCTTCTTGCTTATCGGCGAAAGAAGAAGAGGAGGACTGCAGACCTCGAGTGGAACCAGAGGAAGACACCTGGTGGCCAGAGAAGAGGACCCTGAGGAATGGAATTAAGACAGCAAGTGGCAGCAGGCAGGAGAAGACCATCAGACCCTGTGTGCATAGCAGGAGCAGAGCAGCATAGGAGAACTATTGGGGAAGAGCACGCTGTAACACCGGAAGTTGACTAGTGTCTGACTTCCGCTGTTACAGAGCGCTCCTCCCCGGTCCTTCGCCTATGCAGCTCTGCTCCTGCTCCACAGACAGGGTCTGATGGCCTTCTCCTGCCTGCTTCCACCGCCGCCCGCTATCTTAAATTTATTCCTCCACTGACATGGTCCTATTCTATGGCTGTGAGATATCTTCCTCCTGTTCCATGCCTATGGTCTACAGTCCTCCTCTTCTTCTGCTGCCGGTTTGCGAGAAGGGGGGGGGGGGTAATACTTTCTGTATTATCCATAAATTTTGGTTATCCACCACTGTATCGGTCTGATTTATGTCAGATAACCAAGACTCTACTGTAACCCTAAATTAACTGCCCATGAGTTTTATCCCACTATGTTTTAGTAAGGCCTATGATATCATATTGTTCCTTCCTGGTTATTATTTCAATCTCCATCATTTTAACTACCAGGTTTCTGCATTAACAGTCTGTGTTATTGTTAGCTTTTCTGCTCCTGCCTTTCTCCTCACAGTGATTTGAGTATTTATACGTTTAATTGTATTGTCTGTAATTGTTTTTAGTAACCTACCTTTATGCTAAACTCTCTCTTCCTCCAGTTTTAGTTCCTGCAGTGCATTGTGCACTACACACATGTTTTTATCTTGAGAAATGTGAGTGAGATTGCTTCAACATTCCTGTTACTTATTATATACTTTTTTGTACAATCTGCACTCTGTTTGGTTTTTCTTCCTGAGTGAGTGGAGGGACACACACTGCATTGAGGACCAAAAAAAGAAAGCCTGATGATAAAAACCATTTTAAGTACTGTACTGTATGTGTGATCATGGAATGAGACATTTTCTACACTACATGTCACAATATTACTAATATAATATAGGGAGAAGGAGTGGCTCAGTGAGTAAAGACACTGACTGACACTGAGATTGCTGCAGGGGAGCCTGGTTCAATTCCTGGTGTCGGCTCCTTGTGACCTTTGGCAAGTCACTTTATCTCCCTGTGCCTCAGGCACCAAAAACATAGATTGTAAGCTCTACGGGGCAGGGACCTGTGCCTGCAAAATGTCTCTGTAGAAGAGCTGCGTACAATTAGCAGCGCTATACAAGAACATGCTATTATTATTATTATTATTATTATTCAGTATTGGTGTGTGTATATATATTGTGACAGAAACCAGGGGTTGGTAATAAACTCCATATACAGGGCTCCCAGGATACTGAACAGTTTCTGTCCTGTCTAAGCTGAACAGGGCAGCCTCGTAGTACAGGCACTCCATTCCACAGTTTGTCTGCTGCCTGTTTTCTGTCACCTGTCATGCTGATTAGAGTTCAGGTATATAAGACCTGTTTCCTGTTTCCTCTGGGCCCCGCCCAAGAGCCTGGAAGGCTGCTGAACTGCAGAGGGGTGAGAAAGCCTCTTTCCCAAATCGCTTCATTCATTCTGTTAGTTTGTCTAAAGACTGCAAAGGTACTTATTTTGTTGGTGGAAGTGGACAAGCCACTTCCAACTCTGAGTCAGGGACATCTAAGTTTTAAGTTATCGCTCAGACGAGCAGCTTTTTGTTTGGCTTTGTTTTCTGTTTACACTGTAGCAGTCCCAGTGCCTGGGATTGAATAAACCAGGTATAGCCTGTTTAAAGGAACAGTACGTGACGTCTCATCATTTAACCTACCCTAAAAGACCGTGTTCTAACAGTCCCGGACAGACGGCGGAGCCCCGGAGTAAGCCGTTTGTCACATATGGTGGAGAATGCGGGCAGAGCACTAGGGGGTCTGCGGGTTGAAGAACTTTGAAAAAAAAAAAAAAAAAAAAAGTTTTTTTTCATCCTCTGCAAACAAGATGGAAGACGTGGTGGGTGCGCTGGTACGCAATGTCGCTGCCCAGAAAGACGTGAATGAAACCCAGCAACAGCTGTTAATAGCCCAGCAAGAAACTAATGCAAACCAGCAGCAGACGAATGCAGCCCAACAACAGCTGCTAATAGCCCAGCAAGAGATTAATGCCAACCAGCAACAGGCGAATGCAAACCAGCAACAGACGAATGCAAACCAGCAACAGACGAATGAAGCCCTGCAAAACGCGAATGCAAACCAGCAAGAGACAAACCGCTTGCTGAGAGAGGAGCAACAGCGGTTCGCTCAAGGCTTACAGCAGGAACTCGAGATCCTGAGGGGGACTATCAGTAACCTTCCACTGGCAGCGGCAGCCCCAGTTCCGAAAATGACCAGGGCAAGCCACTACCTTCAGAAGATGGGACCCTCGGATGATGTGGAAGCCTATCTTCTCACGTTTGAACGCACGGCACAGAGAGAGGGATGGCCAGAAGCTGAGTGGGCTGGTCTAATCGCACCCTTCCTAAGCGGCGAACCCCAGAAGGCTTACTTTGATCTAGAGCCAGCCGAAGCTAACGTCTATACAAAATTGAAGTTCGAGATCCTCGCCCGCCTCGGCGTAACCACGGCTGTTCATGCCCAAAGGTTTCACGCATGGTCCTTCACGATGGATAAAGCCACCCGAAGCCAGATGTATGACCTCATCCACCTCGCCCGGAAGTGGCTACAACCCGAGATCAACTCAGCAAGCCACATCGTGGAACGGTTGGTCATGGACCAGTTCTTGAGGAAACTTCCCTCTGCCTTACGTCGTTGGGTCAGTCGGAGTGACCCCCACAATGCGGATGAGCTTGTGGCCCTTGTAGAAAGGTACAGTGCAGCAGAAGAGCACCCGCAACCCACAGTCGTGGAGCAACCCCACTACCCGAGGTTCCAGGACTCTTCCAGAGACGGTAAAAGGGTACCGGGGTTAAGGGGCGCTGAAGAGCGGCGACCACCTTCACGCCGCTCCAGCAACAGTGGTTCGCACACTAAGGGCAATAGCCAACATGGGGAGCCGGGAAAAGGCTCTAAGTGGGACACAGACTATGTAGCTAAATGTGTAAATTGTCATGAGAGGGGCCACACAGCAAAAATCTGCCCACTAAATGATGAGCCCATGCAATGCAACAGCGTGGAACCTTATTCGCTGTTGTCCCAATGTATGGGCCCTAGCCCAGAGGACCCCTTGAATAACCATCTGTGGGCATTTGTAAAGGTTAATGGTAAGAGGGTTCGGGCACTTCTGGACTCTGGGAGCATGGTCACACTAGTGTCCGAATACCTATTGCCCATTAAGAAGAAACAGGTAAACAGTTCACAAAGAGTGGCAATTTGTTGTATACATGGGGATAATCATGAATATTCCACTGTTGATGTTTTTTTTTAAACAGAATTTGGTTCTTTAGATTTCAAGGTGGGTGTTGTACCCAAACTGGCACATGATGTGTTAATAGGGACCGACTTTCCCCATTTTCTAAAAATGTGGTCCCCAGCTCAGAATAGCGCCCAGAGTTCAATAGCGGACCATAACGAAGTGTTAGAAGAAACAAATCCTTTCCCTTTTTCAGAAATGGATGTTGACGAGGGCCCAAATAAGAAGGGGGAAAAGGAGGAGTGCTGTGAAATTCCCTTCCCCATCACTACTTTGGTAGGGAATACCCCAAATCAAGATGTTGATCAGGCACTTACCACCCCAGTACAGGATAAGACCCTCGCTGACCTAGAGGTCAGTCCTGGGAGTTTTAAGAAGGCCCAGTGGGAGGACCCCACATTAGCGGTAGCAAGGGGAAATATACGGGACCAGAATAGTACTCATGGCCAACCAGATAGGTCACTTGCTTACCCCTACTTCGAGGTAGAGAACGACCTAGTATATCGGGTTGATAAAAGAAAATCAGTTACAACTAAACAATTGTTGGTACCACGGACATTCCGTGACGTAGTATTACACCTCGCACATAGTCATCCATTGGGGGGACACCTAGGGGTGGAAAAGACAAAAGAAAAGGTTCTCCGAAGCTTTTATTGGCCTGGGGTTCTGGCAGAAATTACAAACTATTGTTCCTCATGCCCAGAATGTCAGATCACCTCCCCGTTCAAAGCATACCGCAGCCCATTGGTACCCCTTCCCATAATAGAGGTACCATTTGACCGGATTGCTATGGATCTAGTAGGACCCCTAATAAAGTCTGCTAGGGGACATCAGCATATATTGGTAATATTAGATTATGCTACCCGATATCCGGAGGCAGTTCCCCTACGTAGCACCTCTGCTAAAAACATAGCAAAAGAGTTAGTACTTCTGTTTTCCCGGGTCGGAATTCCTAAAGAGATCTTATCTGACCAGGGAACACCATTTATGTCCCAAGTAACAAAAGAGCTATGTAAACTCCTAAAAATCAAGCATCTCAGAACCTCAGTCTATCATCCACAAACAGATGGTTTAGTGGAAAGGTTCAATAAAACCTTAAAGAGCATGTTACGCCGGGCGGTCGATAAGGATGGGAAAAACTGGGACTGTTTGTTACCATACCTGTTATTTGCCATTAGGGAAGTTCCCCAGTCATCCACAGGCTTCTCCCCGTTTGAACTATTGTATGGCCGACATCCAAGGGGCTTACTGGATATAGCCAAAGAAACTTGGGAACACGAAGTTACCCCTTACAGAAGTGTAATAGAGCATGTTGCCCAGATGCAGGACCGCATTGCTGCAGTCCTACCCATAGTGAGGGAACACATGGAGAAAGCTCAAGAAGCACAAAGGAATACGTATAATAAGGGTGCTAGGGTCAGAATTTTTTTTCCAGGTGATAGGGTACTAGTTCTGGTTCCCACCGTGGAGAGTAAATTCCTTGCTAAATGGCATGGGCCATATGAGGTCTTGGAAAGAGTGGGAGAAGTAAATTATAGGGTAAGGCAGCCAGGTAGGAGGAAACCTGAGCAAATTTACCATATAAACCTACTCAAGCCCTGGAAAGATAGAGAGGTCTTGTTAACCCTAGTACCCCCAGGTCCGTCAGAGAATCAAGAAACTGACCCAGAGGTTAGCATAGCTGAAACACTGTCCGTGCATCGGAAACGAGAGGTCCAGAGTTTAGTGAGAAGGAACAAAGAAATCTTCTCTACACAGCCAGGTAAAACTAACGTAATTAAACATGACATAGTCTCTGAACCAGGGGTCCGAGTTAACCTTAAACCGTACCGAATCCCAGAGGCCAAGAGAGAGGCTATAAGTTTAGAGGTTAAAAAAATGCTAAAACTAGGCGTAATTGAGGAATCCCAAAGTGGGTGGAACAGCCCTATAGTTTTAGTCCCAAAGCCAGACGGTACAACAAGGTTTTGTAATGACTACCGGAAACTAAACGCGGTGTCAAAATTTGATACTTATCCTATGCCCAGGGTGGATGAACTTGTAGAGAGACTGGGCAAAGCCCGATATCTCACAACCCTAGACCTAACAAAAGGGTACTGGCAGGTTCCCCTCACAGAAAGGGCAAAAGAAAAAACAGCCTTCTCAACCCCAGACGGCCTCTTTCAATATAAGGTGCTGCCTTTTGGCTTACATGGAGCTCCCGCCACATTCCAAAGAATGATGGATAAAATTTTAAAACCACATGTTCGGTATGCTGCCGCCTACCTGGATGATGTGGTAATCCATAGTGAAGATTGGCAGTCCCACCTTCCAAAGGTCCAAGCTGTGCTCGACGCAGTTCGGTCTGCTGGACTAACTGCTAACCCCGCTAAATGCACTATTGGTCTGGAGGAGGCCAAGTATCTGGGGTATTCTATTGGTAGAGGGTTACTCAAACCACAAACACTCAAAGTAGAGGCGATACAAAATTGGCCAAGGCCAGTCACAAAAAAACAAGTAAGGACCTTTTTGGGGTTAATTGGCTACTATAGGAGGTTTATTCCCAATTTTGCAACTAAGGCAACCCCACTAACCGACCTCACAAAAGCAAGAGGACCGCTAATGGTAAAGTGGTCCCCCGAAGCCGAACAGGCCTTTAGAAGCCTGAAAGAAGCTCTCTGTGCCCAACCAGTGTTGGTCACACCTGACTTCTCCAAAGAGTTCGTAGTCCAAACCGACGCATCTGAGGTAGGGCTGGGGGCGGTACTCTCCCAGGAGTCTCAAGGGGAGGAGCACCCCATCCTTTATTTAAGTAGGAAACTAAATCCCCAGGAGAAAAATTACTCCATAGTCGAGAAAGAGTGTCTCGCAATAAAGTGGGCTGTAGAGACACTCAAGTATTATCTGTTGGGGAGAAAGTTCCGATTGGTCACAGATCATGCACCCCTTACCTGGATGTGTCAAAATAGGGAGAAGAACGCTAGGGTGACCAGGTGGTTCCTAAGCCTACAGCCCTTTAAATTTTCTGTGGAACACAGGTCGGGGCACAAACATGGCAATGCCGACGGGTTGTCAAGGATGCACTCCCTAATATCCATGGTCGCTCACCCCTCGAGGTCTGAGCTGGGGGGGAGGATATGTGACAGAAACCAGGGGTTGGTAATAAACTCCATATACAGGGCTCCCAGGATACTGAACAGTTTCTGTCCTGTCTAAGCTGAACAGGGCAGCCTCGTAGTACAGGCACTCCATTCCACAGTTTGTCTGCTGCCTGTTTTCTGTCACCTGTCATGCTGATTAGAGTTCAGGTATATAAGACCTGTTTCCTGTTTCCTCTGGGCCCCGCCCAAGAGCCTGGAAGGCTGCTGAACTGCAGAGGGGTGAGAAAGCCTCTTTCCCAAATCGCTTCATTCATTCTGTTAGTTTGTCTAAAGACTGCAAAGGTACTTATTTTGTTGGTGGAAGTGGACAAGCCACTTCCAACTCTGAGTCAGGGACATCTAAGTTTTAAGTTATCGCTCAGACGAGCAGCTTTTTGTTTGGCTTTGTTTTCTGTTTACACTGTAGCAGTCCCAGTGCCTGGGATTGAATAAACCAGGTATAGCCTGTTTAAAGGAACAGTACGTGACGTCTCATCATTTAACCTACCCTAAAAGACCGTGTTCTAACAGTCCCGGACAGACGGCGGAGCCCCGGAGTAAGCCGTTTGTCACAATATATATACTGTATACTGTATATGTAACAGTGTTTCCCCCACCCAATCGCAGATAGAGTCAGGCCATTATAGGGTGTTTGGTGCATATACCTGCTGGCAACAGGAGGGATGAGGCGGCCGCCGATGGAAGTGGGGACACAGAAACAGGCTTCTGGGGTTCATATCCAACATATCCCACATATCCCACATATCTCCTTAGCAGTGCAGGGCCTAAATCTGCCGTAGGCTCTTGGAACTGAAGGTGATCTCCCACGGTAGAATTTATTACCTCTCCCCCCAGTAAGGTCACGCACCAGGCAGGAGATATATTGCAAAACAGGAACGGGTTTAATACTACACTCTGCAGTAACAGTTACACAGCTGTCTTCTGCCGGATACAGTCAGTCAGGTCAGCTATCACTGAAGATGGTCCCTGGACCGACACTACAGGCCAAGGGCACCCACAACCATCCTAGCTCTTTCCCACCTACATAGCAGAGACAGAGGTATGGTCTCTGGTCCACACACTCTCCCCCAAGGGGAAAATGAATAGAGTAGGCACAATATGCAGCCTCTCCAATGTGTGACCTGCCTTCCTCAAGAGGGGGGAAGGCACTACTAACTTTAGCCAGAAGGCGGGCACCCCGTTGTCCCAGCTACAACAGGATGTACAACCCTTTTCTGTCACTCCAGTGCAGTACCAAAAGTGAGGGGGACAACCCCATAACAATTACTGGCAACCTGATTGTACCAGGGATTACTGCCAGCCCTTAGGGTAGAATAGTAGCCAGGGGTGGCCCTGCTACACTCTCCCAACGGTCCCGCTTGGGTCCTAAATTTTCAGCTACCATTGTCAATGAAACCTGAATAAAAACAAGATAACATTTCACATGGTCATCACATTAATATGCATGATAAACAGTTCTCTATGAAAAACAGCACGTCAGCTATTTGAATAAACGTATAGAAAATGGCTGTAGAATTAACATAGGTTCCTCCAGCATGGAGAACCTTCATGGAGTGAGTGCTCTGGATCATGCTTTTGCACTAATGCTCCTGACTCATCAGTGGCTATGATGGAAAACACCCTCTTAGGATTTCATTCTGAGATGTACTCCACCTTATACATATACACTGATCGCCCTAAATTCCAGACTTGCATTAGATACCCTATCCTCTCATGTATGTTATGAAAGGCACTTCGACTGTGCACGAGTATGGAAGCCTTTACAGCTTCCACTAACTATTGTTCCTGGTTGGCATCAATTTCCCACATTAAGGGCTCAGGGACATATGGATACTCGAACCCATGAGAGCTCTGGTACATTTGTACTACATACCGCTCCGCTCGGCTAATCTTAGTGAGCCGGCAACCTTCAGCCTTACCTGGCTGAACTCAGTACAATGGTTCTTGAACCGGGGCACATAATTCTCAGAGACATTACCCGTAGGCTGTACAATACCCTCTATAATGTCTGCTTCTCTTCTCCTCATTTCTCGTGGAGCCTTGTCAGGACTAAACACTCCTTCCGCCCACCAATTATATACTATGGTCTCGGTTTCGCGTAAGAACCTTGTGCAGTCCATAAAGAGTAGATATCCCTGAAACCTAGGATTCCGCTATGGTAAAGACCCAGCAGACCCTACTACAGTAGACCCTGTGTGTGAGGTAGTGTTGGTGGATTTGAAAATATCAGATGTAACAGACATAGCATAATAAAAAAGAAGAAAAACCGGCGCCAAAAAAATAAGAGTCAATGAATTCCAAACCATAAAGGTGAAGTCCAATTGGAAGTCCTCAGATGAACAAAGGAATTGTGCTGACAACTCTCCTCCCAGACCGCGCCAAACCCTTGCAGAACTTTGAAGCGAGGTGTACAGTTCTTTCTGGCTACTGGCTAGTACTAGTTTGGGTTCTTCCCTATGCAGTAACGAGCGTCACCCTGATGGCTGCCGGTTTCGCAAACCCTTCCGTAAGTGGCTCCAGGGGCTTCTAGTACACCCACTTCTAGTCATCTCGACTAACCACCTTAGGGCAACTTAAAACAGCAATAGCCTTGTTGTATCCAGACCATTCACCTGTTAGGACAGTCTAGGTCGTATGTGCGAGGTTACTAGGTACACCATCACCTTGACTACACCTATGCTCCCTCCTTCATTCAGTATTGCTCTGGAAGTGTACCTCGTTACTTCCAGATTTGTTTCGCAGTAAGCCTGTTCTGTTACAGCATCTCAAATGTAGCGCCTCCAAATGTAATGGTGTTTCCCCCACCCAATCGCAGATAGAGGCCATTACAGGGTGTATGGTACATATACCTGCTGGCAACAGGAGTGCTTAATCATCCGCCGATGGTAGTGGGGACACAGGGACAGGCTTCTGGGGTTCATACCCAACATATCTCCTTAGCAATGCAGCGCCTTCATCTGCCGTAGGCTCCAGGAACTGAAGGTGATCTCATATGGTAGAACTTGTTACCTCTCACCCCAGTAAGGTCATGCACAAGACCAAGGGCACCCACAGCCATCCTAGTTCTTCCCCACCTACCAAGCAGAGGCAGAGGTATGGTCCACACTCACTCTCCCCCAAGGGGAAGAGGAATAGAGTAGGCCCAAAAGGCAGTTTCTCCAATGCGTGACCTGCCTTCCTGAAGTTGGGGAAGGCACTAATATCTTTAGGGCGGTCCTGCCCTTAAGTACAGCCAGAAGGCGGGCACCCCGTTGTCCCAGCTACAACAGGATGTACCACCCTCTGCTGCCATGCAAGTGCAGTACCAAAGGTGAGGGGGGAAACCCCACACCAACTACTGGCAACCTGATAGTACCCAGGTATACTGCCAGCCCATTGGGTAGAATAGTAGCCAGGTGTGGCCCTGCAATAGTATCTTATGCCAATTCTTCTCAAACCTCTCATCAAGCTCTGATTCAGACCATGATTGTTTTATTTCTATTATATATATATATATATATATATATATATATATATATATATATATATATATATATATATATATATATATATATATATATAGCAGGGCCACCCCTGGCTACTATTCTACCCAATGGGCTGGCAGTAAATAGATATATAGATATATAGATAGACATAGACATACACATATAGATATATATATTGCATGTAGTGCAATGCAGTGGTCGTTATTCAAACACATCACATCGCCGATTTTGAGTTCTCTGCTGTTCCCCACGCAGCATGAACGCAGCCAATCGCCCCAAGCTTATCGCGGATCTTTTGTTTGAATTTCATGGATTCTGTTTCTTCGTTTGCAATAAAATGGATGAATTGTAATGTGTACAGTACTGTGCTACGTGCTACTTTGTCAGTTTCATGGTTTTAAAAGCCAGAACACTAAAATTCGTTTTCTCTGCACACGCCGCGCTCACATCTTAGTGCGGGAAGGTTGGAATTCATCCCGCGGTTTCAAATCGGGATTCCAATGTACATGACGCGTGAAGTGTTAGAATAACGGCCGCCGCATCAGTATATATACAATGATATTTTTTCACTTTTTGTGCAGCAACAACCCCATTTTTTCTGTTATTGTATGACTGAGACACACAGTCTTGTGGAGCGGCATTTATCCATTTATTTTCTAACCACTGATGACTTTATAAATATCAGTTACTATTGTTTGGAGATCACTTTATTCAAGTCCCTAACACTTTATAAATATCACTATTCACTCAGCACTGGGAGCTCTTCTTTCTTTGTTTATTCTGTATTTTTTCTACAGGACTCTCAAAGGAAATCTTAAGTCAAATGACTCCCCTCAAGGAATTTGTTAACACAGGAAGACATTGTTACAATTCCCATATAAAGCATAACCATGCAGTTCCAATTTCTGATAAATTGTTCTGGAGGAGACATAAACGACCAGGTCTGTTGCATTAATCTATAATTTGTTATACCCAAGGTTAAATTTCTAATGCATATTGAAGTCACTTTATTACTCTACTCTACACTAAGCAAGCAGAATTCTCTCCTGATAAAGTGCTTTCTCAATTATAATAACCTTATAAAGTTTTAAAATGTAATGCTGGCACAAATGGCATCCTCTTAAAATCACCAACTATTACAGATAACTAACAGTATCTCAATTTTAGGAAATATAATGCAGTGGTCCACTAATCTATTGAAGCCATCCTCAGAGATAATCTCATCTTCTCATCCAACATAGCATATTGTATACTGTAAATAGAGCAATATAATCACTAGCCAGATGATCCAGCATCATTATTTAATCTATGACATTGAGTTTGCAGGAAGTAGGGTACAGGATGTAGCAAAAATATACCCTCTAATATGTCATACAATAAAGAAGATACATGATGCAGCATTATGCTAGATGTATTTTTGTTAAATGCATAATATGTTTTTCATTGTTATACTGTTGTGGTTGTCTATATTATTTTAAAAAGTGTGAAAACAAAAACAAATGACGTTTTTTTACTTTATACCTTGCATCATGTATCTCTCTCATATAGTAGAAAAAACAGGATATTCAGCGCTCGTGCTGTGTGATGGTGTGGATGATCCCTTTGCAGCATGTACATAAAGCATCTCCCCAGAAACTCTCAAATCTAGGTGAACCCCCCTTAGAAAGGGGGGAAGGCACCCTGAAAAACAAGATAATAAAAAATGCACAAATGCGCACCAGGGATTAGTGGAAGGTAATTTATTAAAAATACACAAAAACTGAGGGGATCCAACCCCACCTCAGAACAGCTTCCACTAATCCCTGGTGCGCATTTGTGCATTTTTTATTATCTCTCTCATATAGTTTATACTTATACTTATTTTTACAAAAAATATAGAAGCAAGCATTCTTTAACACATAGAACAGTTACCTGGCTGTTAAACAAATATAGTTACCCACTATAAGTGTTATGGATGCTCTGGGATCTGGCAATAACACATAACAAATGTCATTTAATATACAGCCGCGGCCCCTTTTATTCTAACACTTCACCGATATTTTCCGGTGAATTTTTCGTAATGCCACGTGCTTCGCCGCGTTCGTGCGGCGTTCGTGCCGTATTCATGTCGCAATCATGCCGTGTCATCCGCGCTTGATCTGTTTAATGAGAATGTTTCGGATTTAATTGGTTGCAATTCTTCGCGTATCCGCCAGGTGGCAGATATTCATGAATTGTAATGCGCATGCGCTTCAGTAATGTGTCGACTTGCAGGTGTTTAAAAAATACCACAGTGGTCCTTTGTGAATTGACCTTGGTACTGAAGAAGTTGTATATAGCAACGAAAGAAAAAGAACCCCAAGGAGAGCACTCACACACTATGTAATTTCAGGTGTACCTAGGAACCATGTGTTGAATGGGAGGAGAGAGTGAATAAAAAAAAATCTTTATTTGAGTCGTAACCTCAGAATGATAAAGGGGAACGCTGTGGATCAAGTGAAATACTCTTATGAGTCAGTATACAGTGAATTTAAAATAGGACAAATGAATACTAGATAGTGGTCGCTATACTGTCTGTACTCCTTGGAACAGTAATAGTAGCATACACAGCTGCCCAAGATAGCTAGAGTAGTACTAGTGTCCCCACTACAGTTATATGGTGAGTGATATAATAAGTACCCTCAGTAAGGGTGTGGACAGATGCGCTCTGTGTTAAGTAGTCACAGTGAGCACCTGCGTATGCCAGGTTTCACAAGACTGAATAAATCTTAGGAGTATCAGTAGCTGCTATAACAGTGCACAAGTAGTGCCTGTTTACTGTACATGTGAGATCATGTATGCATGCAGTATAGGAAACAGAGTCAGTAGCTGCTATAACAGTGCACAAGTAGTGCCTGTTTACATGAAACATCCACAAATATGGATCATGGAATACGTTCGTCCTTTAATAGCAAACATACCTCTTAGGAGGGGGCTGGGCACCTTCAGCTGCATGCAGGGTGCACAAATATATCAGCCAGGGGTACGTTTGCTATTTAAAAACCTTTGTGCATGGTGCTAGAATAGCGCAGCCCCATGTGAGGAGCTACTGGGGATGGAAGCGCTCCGATCGCGAGCACATGTCCCGCCCCTATGACGTGATGACGTCATCAATCGCCGACGTACCTTTCGCTTGTACTTGCTTTGTCAAGGCTGGATAGGAGCAGTGGTCATGCCCCCAGTATTTATGAGGTAAGCAATCCTCTGATTGGTCGTGACGCGTTCCCTAATTAGCATGCTAAGAGTGTATGCATGCATAGGGGGCGTGCCAACATAAGTCCTTGCTGATGACGGGAGAGAAGTGTTGGCATACATTTATAATGTGGTAAACAATGGGGAAATTTGACCAATGCAGACCAAACGGTGAAAAAGGCAGAAAGGTGGGGGCAACTAGGTGGGTTGGTTAAATGAAGGTGCTAAATACAAACCCCTCGTTTAACCCCCGTGGGGCCAGGGTGCTGAGAGTGTATATCCAGTGTGATTCCATTCTTAATAGTGCCTGGTCCCAGTTGCCCTTCCTGATGCCCATACTTAGCTGGTCAATCCCCTTTAAGGTAAGTGCCAGCATATCCCCTTGGTGATGTTTGTTTATGTGTCTCGCCATGGGGGTATCCAAGCCATTTCTGATACTGCCCAGATGTTCCAGTACTCTGATTCTGAATGGGCGCTTGGTTTTTCCAATGTATTTTTTGCTGCATATACACTCTGCCATGTATATAACCCCAGGTGTCCAGCAATTAATAAACTTTCTTATGGTAAAGGTACATGTGTCATCCCAGTTCTTAAATGTTTTTGTGTTCTTTATAACCTGGCATGCCTTACAGTTATTACAGCTGAAGCTGCCATGTGGTTTAATGGGGAGCCACGTTTGGCTAACACTGGCCACAAAATGGCTCTGCACCAGACTATCACGGAGGTTCCTAGACCTCCGGCTAGTCATTTCGGGGTATGGTTTAAGGATTTCTTTCAGATCTGCATCCGCCCTTAGGATGTGCCAGTGCTTTTGGAAAGCATTCTTGGCACGATCCCAGTCCTGAATGTAGGTACCGATGAACCTAATAGTGTTCTTCTGCTCAATGTCAGTTCTATCTTTAATTAGATCAACCCTAGGTGTGTTTCTCGCTCTCTTATAAGCCCTGCGAATGGTGTTATTGTTATATCCCCTGGCCAGGAACCTACTCTTCATTTTGATGGCCTGCTCCTCAAAATCCCCATCATTGGAACAGTTCCTTTTAAGTCTCAGGAACTGTCCTACGGGGATGCCTCTTATCAGATTAGGTGGGTGATGGCTATTTGCCCGTAAGAGGCTATTTGTAGCTTTACTTTTGCGAAAGATAGAGGTACGGATACTACCTGTAGGTTCTATTTGGATGGAGAGATCGAGGAAGGTAATAGTGTTAGGACCTACCTCATAGGTAAGTTTAAGGTTATTGGTATTTTTATTTAATCCACCGATGACTGTCTTGAGGAGATCAAGAGGTCCTCTCCAAAGCAAGAACACATCATCGATGAATCTATACCAAAGTTCTTTGTGGTCCATGAACATCTCATTACCCTCACCAAAAACTACTTCAGCCTCCCACCAGCCCAGGTACAGGTTGGCATACGACGGGGCACATTTAGTCCCCATGGCTGTGCCCTGGATCTGGTGGTAGAGTTTCTTATCAAAAAGGAAGTAGTTCTTGGTGAGCACAAAGGATAATAGCTGTAACACAAAAGCATTGTGTGCTTTGTGTGAGGATCCCCTGGTTTTGAGGAAATAGGACGTAGCCTCTATTCCCTTTTGATGGGGTATAGATGTATAAAGTCCTTCCACATCAAGTGAAACCAGGATGGTATCCTCCGAAACTGTGATGTTGTCTAGTTTGTTGAGGATATCCTTGGTGTCCCTAAGATAGGACGGGAGGGCTGTGACAAATGGCATAAGGATAAGATCTACATAGTTACTGGCATGTTCGGTAAGATTGTCTATGCCAGACACTATTGGTCGCCCGGGGGGGGGGGGTTCTTTTCTTATGTATTTTGGGTAGGGAATAGAAAGTCGCAACCCTAAGTTGTTTGACAAAGATGAAATCCATTTCTCTTTGTGAGATTAGATTTGCCTGTAGGGCTTCAGATAGAATGTTGAAGAGCTCCTTCTGATATTCTAGTGTAGGATCATTAGAAAGTACTTCATAGCACTTTCTGTCAGCAAGGAGCCTTACATTTTCACTTGCATAATATTTGCTATTGAGGATGACAAGGTTACCCCCTTTATCAGAGGGTTTTATGACAATATCCTTGTCCTGTTCAAGCTCTACTAGGGCTGAGACTTCCATTGGCGTGAGATTATGTTTAATATTGCCTGGAGTGTGCCTGAGGTTTTCTATTTCTTGAGTAACAAGGTCTACAAATACCGCTATGTTGGAGTTGGCATCTAACGGTGGCATGAACTTGGATTTGGGTTTGAGAGAAGTGAAGGGTCCCTCCCCCTCTGTTCTCTCTGATTCTGCCGCTAAATCTGTGAGTAGTCTGAGATTTTCAGTATCAACTTCATTGAGGTGGTCTATACCTAAATTTATAGTTATAGCCAAGTCCCTCCTTTTAAACATTTTGTGCAGAAGTAACTTCCTTGCGAACAAGTTTAGATCTTTTACCCACTCGAAGGTGTCCATTTTAGAAGTAGGTGAAAAGGACAAGCCATTTTGAAGCACCTTTAGGTGATGTATGGTTAGTTGACGGTCAGATAAATTGATAATAATGCCCTGATCGGTGTCATCGTTAGTGTCTGCCATAGCTGATATTGGGGTCTGATCTAGCGGTATATGTTCCCCCTCTGTCTCCTGTAGTCTCCAGTACCTCTTCCCCTTCCCCTGCCCCCTCTTCCCCCTTCTTGTTTGTCTCTCCCTCTTGGGTTGTGAGCCACCCTGGGATCCTCTAAAAAAGGAAAAGGTCCCTGGTGTCGTGTTTGCATATAATGTTTCTTATGCGTGGTGGGGTTCTCCTCCTCGAGATCTGAATTAGACCAGTCAGTAGAGGATTCTGTAACCTCTACTGGGACTGTTGTTTTTTTGAATTGGAACTTGTATATCTTCCCCTCTTCAAAACAGATTTTGAAGAGGGGAAGATATACAAGTTCCAATTCAAAAAAACAACTGTCCCAGTAGAGGTTACAGAATCCTCTACTGACTGGTCTAATTCAGATCTCGAGGAGGAGAACCCCACCATGCATAAGAAACATCATATGCAAACACGACACCAGGGACCTTTTCCTTTTTTAGAGGATCCCAGGGCGGCTCACAACCCAAGAGGGAGAGACAATCAAGAAGGGGGAAGAGGGGGCAGGGGAAGAGGTACTGGAGACTACAGGAGACAGAGGGGGAACAGATACCGCTAGATCAGACCCCAATATCAGCTATGGCAGACACTAACGATGACACCGATCAGGGCATTATTATCAATTTATCTGACCGTCAACTAACCATACATCACCTAAAGGTGCTTCAAAAGGGCTTGTCCTTTTCACCTACTTCTAAAATGGACACCTTCGAGTGGGTAAAAGATCTAAACTTGTTCGCAAGGAAGTTACTTCTGCACAAAATGTTTAAAAGGAGGGACTTGGCTATAACTATGAATTTAGGTATAGACCACCTCAATGAAGTTGATACTGAAAATCTCAGACTACTCACAGATTTAGCGGCAGAATCAGAGAGAACAGAGGGGGAGGGACCCTTCACTTCTCTCAAACCCAAATCCAAGTTCATGCCACCGTTAGATGCCAACTCCAACATAGCGGTATTTGTAGACCTTGTTACTCAAGAAATAGAAAACCTCAGGCACACTCCAGGCAATACTAAACATAACCTCACGCCAATGGAAGTCTCAGCCCTAGTAGAGCTTGAACAGGACAAGGATATTGTCATAAAACCCTCTGATAAAGGGGGTAACCTAATCATCCTCAATAGCAAATATTATGCAAGTGAAAATGTAAGGCTCCTTGCTGACAGAAAGTGCTATGAAGTACTTTCTAATGATCCTACACTAGAATATCAGAAGGAGCTCTTCAACATTCTATCTGAAGCCCTACAGGCAAATCTAATCTCACAAAGAGAAATGGATTTCATCTTTGTCAAACAACTTAGGGTTGCGACTTTCTATTCCCTACCCAAAATACATAAGAAAAGAACCCCCCCCCCCCCGGGCGGCCAATAGTGTCTGGCATAGACAATCTTACCGAACATGCCAGTAACTATGTAGATCTTATCCTTAGGCCATTCGTCACAGCCCTCCCGTCCTATCTTAGGGACACCAAGGATATCCTCAACAAACTAGACAACATCACAGTTTCGGAGGATACCATCCTGGTTTCACTTGATGTGGAAGGACTTTATACATCTATACCCCATCAAAAGGGAATAGAGGCTACGTCCTATTTCCTCAAAACCAGGGGATCCTCACACAAAGCACACAATGCTTTTGTGTTACAGCTATTATCCTTTGTGCTCACCAAGAACTACTTCCTTTTTGATAAGAAACTCTACCACCAGATCCAGGGCACAGCCATGGGGACTAAATGTGCCCCGTCGTATGCCAACCTGTACCTGGGCTGGTGGGAGGCTGAAGTAGTTGTTGGTGAGGGTAATGAGATGTTCATGGACCACAAAGAACTTTGGTATTGATTCATCGATGATGTGTTCTTGCTTTGGAGAGGACCTCTTGATCTCCTCAAGACATTCATCGGTGGATTAAATAAAAATACCAACAACCTTAAACTTACTTATGAGTTAGGTCCTAAAACTATTACCTTCCTCGATCTCTCCATCCAAATAGAACCTACAGGTAGTATCCGTACCTCTATCTTTCGCAAAAGTAAAGCTACAAATAGCCTCTTACGGGCAAATAGCCATCCCCCACCTAATCTGATAAGAGGCATCCCCGTAGGACAGTTCCTGAGACTTAAAAGGAACTGTTCCAATGATGGGTATTTTGAGGAGCAGGCCATTAAAATGAAGAGTAGGTTCCTGGCCAGGGGATATAGCAATAACACCATTCGCAGGGCTTATAAGAGAGCGAGAAACACACCTAGGGTTGATCTACTTAAAGATAGAACTGACATTGAGCAGAAGAACACTATTAGGTTCATCGGTACCTACAATCAGGACTGGGATCATGCCAAGAATGCTTTCCAAAAGCACTGGCACATCCTAAGGGCGGATGCAGATCTGAAAGAAATCCTTAAACCATACCCCGAAATGACTAGCCGGAGGTCTAGGAACCTCCGTGATAGTCTGGTGCAGAGCCATTTTGTGGCCAGTGTTAGCCAAACGTGACTCCCCATTAAACCACATGGCAGCTTCAGCTGTCATAACTGTAAGTCATGCCAGGTTATAAAGAACACAAAAACATTTAAGAACTGGGATGACACACGTACCTTTACCATAAGAAAGTTTATTAATTGCAGGACACCTGGGGTTATATACATGGCAGAGTGTATATGCAGCAAAAAATACATTGGAAAAACCAAGCACCCATTCAGAATCAGAGTACTGGAACATCTGGGCAGTATCAGATATGGCTTGGAACCCGCATGGCGAGACACATAAACGAACATCACCAAGGGGATATGCTGGCACTTACCTTAAAGGGGATTGACCAGCTAAGTATGGGCATCAGGAAGGGCAACTGGGACCAGGCACTATTAAGAATGGAATCACGCTGGATATACACTCTCAGCACCCTGGCCCCACGGGGGTTAAACGAGGGGTTTGTATTTAGCCCCTTCATTTAACCAACCCACCTAGTTACCCCACTTTTCTGCCTTTTTCACCGTCCAATTGGGCAAATTTCCCCATTGTTTACCACATTATAAATGTATGCCAACACTTCTCTCCCGTCATCAGCAAGGACTTATGTTGGCACACCCCCTATGCATGCATACACTCTCAGCATGCTAATTAGGGAACACGTCACGACCAATCAGAGGATTGCTTACCTCATAAATACTGGGGGCATGACCACTGCTCCTATCCAGCCTTGACAAAGCAAGTACAAGCGAAAGGTACGTCGGCGATTGATGACGTCATCACGTCATAGGTGCGGGACATGTGCTCGCGATCGGAGCGCTTCCATCCCCAGTAGCTCCTCACATGGGGCTGCGCTATTCTAGCACCATGCACAAAGGTTTTTAAATAGCAAACGTACCCCTGGCTGATATATTTGTGCACCCTGCATGCAGCTGAAGGTGCCCAGCCCCCTCCTAAGTGGTATGTTTGCTATTAAAGGACGAACGTATTCCATGATCCATATTTGTGGATGTTTCATGTAAACAGGCACTACTTGTGCACTGTTATAGCAGCTACTGACTCTGTTTCCTATACTGCATGCATACATGACACTCTACGATCCATACCTATGGATCTCACATGTAAACAGGCACTACTTGTGCACTGTTATAGCAGCTACTGATACTCCTAAGATTTATTCAGTCTTGTGACACCTGGCATACGCAGGTGCTCACTGTGACTACTTACCACAGAGCGCATCTGTCCACACCCTTACTGAGGGTACTTATTTTATCACTCACCATATAACTGTGGTGGGGACATTAGTACTACTCTAGCTATCTTTGGCAGCTGTGTATGCTATTATTACTGTTCCAAGGAGTACAGACATTATAGCGACCACTATCTAGTATTCATTCGTCCTATTTTAAATTCGCTGTATACTGGCTCATAAGAGTATTTAACTTGATCCACAGCGTTCCCCCCAATATTTTATCATTCTGAGTTACGACTCAAATAAAGATTTTTTTTATTCACTCACTCCTCCCATTCAACACATGGTTCCTAGGTACACCTGAAAATATATAGTGTGTGAGTGCTCTCCTTGGTGTTCTTTTTCTTTCGTTGCCATATATATCCCTGTTTCCCCTTATAGTAGCACCACCACTCCAGGCACTTCCATTTAGCAGTAGTGAGGGTCCCCCTCCCCCCTCAAGTTCGTACTGAAGAAGTTGTACAACATTGTATCTATTTAGGCGTTTCATATTAAAAACTAAATGCAAAGTGTCTGGTGTTCTATTCCTTTGTCCAGAGAGGTTCAGAGATGAGTGCACCACTGCAGTCCGTGTTCAAAAAGGCCAACATAACGTACGCTTATTTGCTATTGTCAGCAATTAGTTTAGCAGATGATAAGACGGCCACAGTTGGTCAAATTTATCAATATTTTATCGAAAATTATGACTTTTACAAATTTTCACCAGATGCTCTGGGGTGGAAGCGTGCGATAAGGAAAAAGTTATGTATCGATCCACGTTTTTTACGTATTGCTCCTGCACCTAGGGTTACAGGAGGAGGTTATTGGTGTGTTGCCCCTGAATTTTCCAGTATCTTTGATCATGGAGAGTTGAAAAGGCGAAAGATCATGGTAAAACCAACTAAGAATCGTCAGTCCCAGGCAAGCAATGCGCCAGTAACTAACATACACAATATATTAGATGGCGCTCTAACACTATACTTCAGTGCAAATAACAGTGATAAACAAATATAATATAAATTATAAACTTCACCGTGCAACAAAATAAAAGTAAAGACACTCAAACCCTTCTGGGACTGTTTCAAGGTCCTCAAACGAGATAGTGGATAGGAGTCAGGGGAGCGTCAATACCTGGAAAATATACAAACTACCATAGTGTATACTGTTTGGCAATATAAATGTGGCAATGCTCCAAGGAGCAAAAAACTATTGGATAAGGAACATATCCATAAACAACAGAAGGGAGAAATAAATTCCCGAAGAGAGACAACAGAGCCAAAGGTTAAAAACCATATGAATTTATCCGGAATGGTTAAAATCAAGGCTTACAAGATACCGGAGTAAAACGGGCGTTGTGAAAGGTAAAGATGATACACCGAGTCGCGACCTCGTGAACCTCCAGTGCGTCCGCCTTCTCCACCGGTACTCGTCCTGTGCTGCAAGCTGGATGCCGATACGTCACTTCCGGGTTTCACGGATGTGGTTGGCGTCACCGGAGCTGCAAGCTAGATGCCGATACGTCACTTCCGAATTACACGGGTACAGTTGGCGCCACCGGAACATCAGCTGGGTATCGTCTCCCTCAGGGTGTTATGTTGAGGGTTACGCTCTACGCGTTTCGCCGTGCAGGGTCGACGGCTTCGTCAGGAGTGACGTAATCCCATAGGAGGATACTTTATATACCCTTCCTAATTGTAATGACCTTTCTCCCTATTGGTCACAACATATGATGATCTAATTAATTGGGTAATTGATTTACACTCACCACCCTAACAGATCTCCACAGAATTTATACAAATATATTAAAATACAATTTAACCTTTAATACATAATATACTAAAAAATCCATATTAAAAATTATATATTGAATGGTAAACACATCCAATTCAATAGAAATAGCTATAAATTTACTAAAAAATTATAAAATATTCCCCACACATTTCTTTAATTAAAAACGTCGATTGATGCATCTCCAAAGGAAAAACAAAGAAGAAGAAAAACATTATGAGTGTGATAGTAAACATAACATCACAAATCCTTATCCTCTTTAATATTCTATACAGCTTTTACTCAAAAACTTCAAAGGAAGGCACTCAGTTCAAAGTCCACATTAAGTCCTAAAGGAACAAGTGTTTTGAGGGTGAATATCCAGAAACTCTCTCTCTTTTTCAGAGAGGTGATTCTATTCCCTCCTCTCCAATGTGGTAACACTTGCTCCAAAACAGTAAATTTAAGACCTGATGTGTCTCCATTATGTTTTTGGATGAAATGATTAGACAGAAAATGTGTTGTGATACCTCTCCTTATGTTACCAATATGTTCAAGTATGCGTGTTTGTACTTTTCTTGAAGTTTGACCCACATATTGTAGCCCACAAGGGCAAGACACAAGGTATACTGCATGATCAGTTTTACACGTTAGAAGCTGTTTGATACTAAACCGCTTTCCTGTTACAAATGATGTATAACCGAATTTATCATCAGTCCTGTGTTTACAGGCCGTGCACGTAGTACAACCAAAAAAGCCTTTAGTTTGTGTTAGCCACCTATTTGCAATTGGATTTATTTTTTGCAGTGCGCTAGGTGCTAACTTATCCTTCAAAACCTTGGCTCTTTTGAAAATTACAGTCGGTTTATCTGGGACAATTTCTCCCAGTACAGAGTCATTTTTAACAATATGCCAATGTTTATGAATGATCTTTGAAATTTTTTCTGATTGGCTGTTGTAATTTGTACAAAATGAAAACTCAAAGTTATTCTTGGATCTCAACTGTTTTTTGTTATCACATAACAGATTTTTCCTCTCTAAATTTTCTACTTTTACTAGTGCATTTCTTATCACTGTATCCCCATAGTTTTTTTCTTTAAACCTATTTTGTAAAAAGGCGTATTGGCTATAGAAATTGCTGTCATCAGTGCAATTTCTCCTAATTCTTCGTATTTGCCCATATGGCACATTTTCCAACCATTTTGGATGATGACAACTGTCCATAGATATATAGTTATTAATATCAACACCCTTAAAAAAGGTCTTGGTCTTAATAAGACCATCCTCAATGAAAATTTCTAAGTCTAGAAAGTTCACTTTTTCTTGACTATAGTCACATGTAAAATGTAAATTTAACAAATTGTCATTAAGGTAATGGGTGAATAGGATGAGGCTATCTTCATCCCCTTTCCAAACAAAAATGATATCATCTATATACCTGCGCCATAGGCACAAATTCTCACCCAGCTCTGCAACAGACCATATGTGGTCTTCCTCCCAAGCACCCATCAGGAGGTTTGCATAGCTGGGTGCAAATTTTGTGCCCATGGCGGTACCACATTTTTGTAGATAATATGTACCCTCGAACATGAAGTAGTTATGCTCTAGGATGAATTTGATGCCATCCAGAATAAAATTGGCCTGTTCATTTGGCATCTCTGAGTCTTTGGACAGTGCTCTGTCAACTGCTTCATGTCCGTCTCTATGGTTTATACAGGTATATAGTGACGTGATGTCACATGTCACTAGATACCATCCCTCTTCCCAAACTTGATTGTCTAAGATACGTAGAATATCAGTAGTATCTTTGAGGTAGGAGGGGAGTTCTTTCACATATTTTTGTAAGTAAACATCTATGTAGGCAGATAGATGGGACGTTAGAGAGTCTATGCCTGCAATAATAGGTCTTCCTGGGGGGTTACAAATATTTTTATGTAACTTAGGAAGGTAATAAAATATAGGTCTAACTGGATTATCTCTATATAAGAAATTGTATTCTTCCATATTTATTACTTCTTCCATTTTACCTTTATCTAACAGAATTTTAAGTTCTTTTAAAAAATCTGCTGTTGGATCTTTCTTTAAAGGTAAATAAGTGTGGCTGTCACCCAGAATCCTATTGGATTCTGCGATATAATCTTTTCTATCCAGGATAGCCACTCCGCCCCCTTTATCAGCTTGTTTTATGACCACAGAGGTATCTTCCTGCAAAGTTTTTAGAGCTTTTCTTTCAGAATTTGTTAGATTGTTGTCAAACCTTTTATCTGTTTCCACTAATCTTTCAAAATCTTTTTGCACCAAATTTGAAAATACCTCCAAATTGTTAACCTTTGCAAATTTGGGATAAAACATAGAGGGCAATTTAAGACCAGAATGGACTAAAATAGGTATCTTAGGGGGAATATTTGTTGAGCAATTATCATTTGAATCCCTTTTCAGGTTGTCAGATGTTCTCTGCTCTACCTCCTTTGTTCTAAAAAACCTTTTAATAGTGAGTTTTCTAAGGAACCTTTGAGCGTCCACAAAAAGACCGAAATTGCTGGGACCCACAGTGGGAGCAAACTTAAGCCCCTTTGCAATCAGCGACTTTTCTGGTTCACTGAGTATTTTTGAACTTAGGTTGAAGATATTATTACCTATCTCTTGCTTTTTTTGAGATGTTTCTTTTTCCCTTCTTCGTCCCCTTTTTCTTCTACTCTTATTCTTTTCCTTTCTGATGAGGGATCCCTCCTTATCAGAGGAGCATATTTGTTTGCTCCCTGAAAAGAAGTGGACCCCCCCTCCCCTAAAAAATCCTCCTTAGAATCCTTCTTTGGGTCATTTTTAGTGAACAATCTTTCTTTTTGGACTTCTCTTTGTTCTTTTCTGTTATTAGTCACTATTTCTATTTCCGAATCGAAGTCTATACTAATAGTCCGTTTAGGAGTTTTCCTCACATTGATCTTTATATTTGATTTGTTAGGAGTAATACTTGATTTCTTTGGAGTTCTACTTTTTTTGTATCTCCAATTCTCCTGATTTGGACTTTCTCTGTATTTATTTTGTGCCTCTTTTGTTGTTTTAAAAGATTTCTTATTATACTTATTATTATCCCATGATTTATCCCTCTTTGCAAATGGTTTTTTATTCTGGGGTTTTACATGGGTTTTTGTGGGGATTTTAGCTTCAATTATTAAAATTTCTTTTGTGCTCTCTCTCTCATCAGGGTCAGATTTTCTCGGAGGTCCATCCTTATAATCTTCTTCATCCCTAAGAAATTTTTTAACTTTCCTAGTGATGGTTTCCCTTCTGATTTTATCCAATTTATTCTGCAGATTGGCATCTTTTTCTCTGAATAAACTCGTTTGGCTTAAATTCCCAATTCTTGTTTCAATTTCATTGATTTCAATGTCAATCTGCAGAACATGATTTTTCTGCTGTTCAATTATGAGATTGATGAGATCTCTAGAACATCCTTCCAGCAGAGTATACCATTTATCAATAAACACCTCATCCTCTAAATCCATGGACGGGTGCTTCTTGATTCTAAGGCCTCTTGGAACTCTACCATTTAGTATATATTGCTCTAAAAAAGTGTAATCCCAAATTTTTTTAATATCTTTGATAAAAAGTTTTTCTAATTTATCAAATTCAGATTCTAAAGTGTGAGACTCTTCTACTACTGATACAGAGTCTAAATTAAGTTTTAAAATATTACTAAAATCTACAACTCTTGTGTGCCTTCTAGAAAAAATAACGTACGCTTATTTGCTATGGTCAGCAATTAGTTTAGCAGATGATAAGACGGCCACAGTTGGTCAAATTTATCAATATTTTATCGAAAATTATGACTTTTACAAATTTTCACCAGATGCTCTGGGGTGGAAGCGTGCGATAAGGAAAAAGTTATGTATCGATCCACGTTTTTTACGTATTGCTCCTGCACCTAGGGTTACAGGAGGAGGTTATTGGTGTGTTGCCCCTGAATTTTCCAGTATCTTTGATCATGGAGAGTTGAAAAGGCGAAAGATCATGGTAAAACCAACTAAGAATCGTCAGTCCCAGGCAAGCAATGCGCCAGTGCCAGCACCAGCTTCCAATAACGACCCGACCGTCTGTGAAAACCTGCAGACTGGCAACCCTTGCTTAGATACCTGCAGCCTGAGCAGGATTTCACGTACAGATACCAGCAAGCTTGCATGTACCAAAGCGATTTCCAGCTTCATCAGCTGTCATCTACAGGTCTAGCAGGCCCACTGTCACCTGTCAACTATGTGTATAATCAAGACTACGGGACTGGCAGTGTCTCGGCGCCAACCGAATGGCAAAGTCTATGGTGGGTACAGCTGCCGTATTGAATAATTTTTTTACCATATCAATATCAATTCACAGTAAAGCGATTCTCCTGTAATCAATCACTTTGCTTATGGTTATTTAGTTCTTGTAGTCACAATTCGCCAAAATGTAGTCCAGCAATATCATTGGCTGAGCAGCTTCTACAGTTAGGCGCATGCGCATTGGAACCTTGTTGAAATGCATACAGTATGCGTCTCATCACATCTAGGCGCATGCGTGTACTGTATGTGAACAAGAGACACCCCCGAGAAAATAATTGTTGGGACTGACCGAGGGGACTGCGGGGACTGACTGGGTGTCCTGTGGGTTTCCGGGAGAGAAGCGGCAGCGAGGATTGATGGAGAAGGTGTCCTCTGGGGTTCCGTGAGAGAAGTGGCATCGGCAGCGAGGAGTGATGGAGAAGGTGTCCTCTGGGTTTCCGGGAGAGAAGCGGCAGCGGCGGCGAGGGCTGATGCAGAAGGTGACCATTTGTTTTGCTTTGAGTGTACATCACCGTATTTCTTCTTGACATAATAAGGCTTCTTTAATGTCTTACCTGTAGCCTTTGGATTCGTCAGAAGGTTTTCTTTATTAGCCTTAGCCTTTCACTTTGGCCTTGGCTTGGAAACGGCTGCCGCCTTTCGCTTTTTCTGCATGACAGGCACGGCAGAGGCGAGTGGGTTCCTGCGTCCATAGAATCGGGGTTGATCCATGGAAGCAGATGGCACAATGCAGTATCTGGACAAGGGCAAGTTCAGATACAGATCATCGAGTGGGAGGCTATGCAATGTGTGTCACCTTTTATGCATGGCGACGAGGTTCAGGTGTTAAAAGTGGAAGTACTCTAATGTGAGTCATTAAAGTATAAATACACCTCCATTTTGTTGATTCACTGCACATTGAATACACATCGACTAAACATCGAATATACATTCTTGTGCTTGTATTTCTTTCGACACGCAGCGATGCCTGTTAAAAAGATTTCTAAGGATCTCAGCATGAGAATTAAGGAGATGTACACTAGAGGAAAACGAATTTCGGATATTCAATGCTGGCTAAGTATTTCTGGCCTCGTTGTGCCAGCAGCAACCGTGAGCTATCATGCCCACGGTAAGACCAAAAAAGTAAAGAGGACACAAACGGTAACTACCGCGTAAGTACTGTACTACTGTATACTGTAAAGTAATTGTCACTCACTTCATTATTACTCATTATGACTAACGCACTCACAACCCCCCATTTCAGTACACAGTTTACTCACATTATGACACACACACACATAAAGTACCGTTAATATTATATCTGTTATATATATGTTTTATACTGTATATATCTGTTATACTGTATATATACCTGTATACAGTACAATATTGTTATCGCTGTATATTTATATAACTCTATTCTATACAGTATCTATCTATTATTATTGTTATCCCTGTATATTTATATACCTCTATTCTATACAGTATCTATATATTATTATTGTTGTTATCGCTGTATATTTATACAGTATAACTATTCTATTAATGTAATATCTATATTTGGCCATACTGTAGCCCTGAGCATAAAAGTACCTGTACTTGTGGCCCACTGTAACGTATTGTTGTCTTTCCTTTAAACTGTAGGGAGACAACTGTTCTGGTTGACAGAATAAGTGAAGAGAATGATGAGAAGAGTGCCTTAAGGGTCAAAGACACTGCAGAAAAATCACAATCTAACTGTATCAGAGACCAGCATTAAGAAGATGAGACGCAGAATTGGATGGAAATATGGACGTGTGAGGTTAGTACTGGACAGTACAGGAGGTGAAAAGTGTGGTTTAATAAACTGTACTTTACCTATAAAATTATTCCTTGTCACTACAGAGCGTACCCTATGACAAGGGACGTCAACAAGATAAATAGAGTGGTCCAGGCACAGGCATGGATCGACAGTGGCGAAACTTTCCAGGATTGCATCTTTACTGACGAGTCTACTGTATCTCTGGAGAGATTTGCCACCTTTGCATTCCACAAAAAAGGACGCATATCTATGAAGCCGCGTCCAAAACACCCAGTGAAGATGCATGTGTGGGGTGCCATCTCTAGGCGTGGACCAGGATGCATCGTCATCTTTGATGGTACAGTATAATAATGCACAAAGTCACATGCTGTAGCCTTAAGCACTGTACTGTACTACTGTAGTGTGCATTATTTTGAGCACTTTTCTTTTCTTGTTACAGGAATCATTAATATAGCTTTTTCCAAGAGCAAATAGTGCCTGAGATGGTGGAATACATCACACGTGAATTCCCAGATGTCACCGTTTCTACCAGGACAACGATCCGAAGCACACCGCTTCAACTGAACATACTCTTCCCTGCGGTATCAACTCGGTGAAGACGCCAGCGAAGTAAGTACAGTAACCGTGTCTCGTGTTTTCGCACTGTTCACTGTGTATTTCTTTAACTAATTCTCCTTTTTTCCCCTCCACTGACAGATCGTCAGACTTCAATCCTATCGAAATGGTCTGGCATCAGCTGAAGGACCATATCCGAAAAGTACCATATCCGAAAAGTGGTGAAACCCTCAAAAAAGGATGAGTTGGCGAATGGCATAATGAGTTTTTGGAACGATGTGGTCTCCGTGGAACGCTGTAATAAATATATCGACCGATATTGCGACTGTGTTGCCCATTGTGATAGAGCGTAATGGGCAAGCATCAGGAAGGTAGTATAGTACTGTACTGTAGTATGGTAAGTCCAGGCACACCAAGTACAGCATGATACAGGTAAGTATGGCAAAGATTGTTTTACAGTATACAGCATGCACTTTACTGCACTAATTTTTAATTTTTAGAGAGAGCTGCACTACCAATCTTGTTACAAAGTATTTTACAGTACAGTAGTTCCAGTACACAGTAGTTTGACAGTAGTAACTGCACAGTCCAATATGGAGTAGTTATACTGTACTGTACACAATGCAATTATATGCATTAACTGCACTAGTTTTTAATTTTTAGAGAGAGCAGCACTACCAATCTTGTTACAAAGTATTTTACAGTATAGTAGTTTCAGTATAGAGTAAACAAGATCTTATCTTGCATCAAACGGGCAATGGATGGAAGGAATGTAAACATAATTATGCCCCTTTACAAAGCATTAATAAGACCACACCTTGAATATGGAGTACAATTTTGGGCACCAATCCTAAGAAAAGACATTATGGAACTAGAGAGAGTGCAGAGAAGAGCCACCAAATTAATAAAGGGGATGGACAATCTAACTTATGAGGAGAGGCTAGCTAAATTAGATGTATTTACATTAGAACATAGGCATCTAAGAGGGGATATGATAACTGTATTCAAATATATTCAGGGACAATACAAGGAGCTTTCAAAAGAACTATTCATCCCACGGGCAGTACAAAGAACTCGGGGGCATCCCTTAAGGTAGGAGGAAAGGAAATTTCACCAGCAACAAAGGAAAGGGTTCTTTACAGTAAGGGCAGTTAATATGTGGAATTCATTACCCATGGAGACTGTGATGGCAGATACAATAGATTTGTTCAAAAAAAAGGTTGGACATCTTTTTAGATGGGAAAGGTATACATATATACCAAATAAGTATACATGGGAAGGATGTTGATCCAGGGATTAATCCGATTGCCAATTCTTGGAGTCAGGAAGGAATTAATTTTTCCCCTTAATGTGGTTTTTTGTTTGCCTTCCTCTGGATCAATAAGTAAGTATAGATATAGGATAAAGTATCTGTTGTCTAAATTTAGCATAGGTTGAACTTGATGGACCTACGTCTTTTTTCAACCTCATCTACTATGTAACTATGTAACTATGAGTAATTTGACAGTAGTAACTGCATACAGTAGTCCAATATGGAGTAGTTTTATTGTACAAAATGCAATTATATGCACTTAACTGCACTACTGTAATTTTTTCTTTCCTTTTCAGAGACAGCTGGCTGCACTACAAAAGGACGGGTCGGGGGAGTGTGGGTATCATGTGTAAATATTGTGAACTGTGTGTATAGTGTATCTACAGCCATGATTTACACTACCCCCCCCCCCTCTCAATGAACTACAGAATGCAATGTGGCCATGCCGAACAAGATAAAGACTAAAAATTTGTATTACTGTTTGTATTATTATAAATGGGCATTATTCATGATTATTTGTATTTTTCATTCTTTCATGATTATGCACCGGCCCTCAAATTTCAACTGACAGAAGAACTACAGTACACTACTGTACATGTACAAAGAAGATAAACATTGAAAATTATTATTTGTATTTTTTATTCCTGATAAAATAAAATAAATATTTCATTACATTCACATTTTTTTCTTTTAACTTTAAATTCACTGTGAATGTGTGTGTGTGGGGGGGGGATTCTTCAAGAAGGCTTACATTTTTATTCATTGGTTACATTTTTATTCATTGGTTACATAATCAGATTAACATATTCATTTCGAGAAGGGTTTATCACAAGTGCGCATGCGTTACCGTAAACAAAGCCTCAAAGGGTTGGGGGGGGGAGGGGTCATCATAATGGATTAGCATAAGGGATTAGCCAAGCATTTGAAAATGAATGTGAAGTTATACACGCATGCGCATTAATCATCAACTAGGTCCCTTCCCCAAGAGGATTACACGCAGGCGCAGAGATGTGACGGTCGGCTAGGGGACGATTAAAAGCACAAAGCCAAGCTTTTGAAAATGAATGGTTTTCGAGAGGTGTCGATAAGAAGTGAAATCCTTGAGCCTTGTGTGTATCTGCGTGGGGAGGGGGGTAAAGCTGCATGAAGGATTAACTGTACTGTAGTTCAAAGACATATTTTCAACAGGTCATCATTATGTTTTGATCCCCACATCCCCAAATCAATAAAAATCCCATAAAGCATGTGAATGACCAGTGTCACATTAAAAAGCTACAGTACCGGTAGAATAAAAGAATAACAAGAGTTTGTATGCAGGCACACATGTCTGGAAACGAAACATAAACAAAAAAAAAGAAATATTTTTTTTCCAGACTTGAACTTCCATATGATTGTAAAGTTATACACGCATGCGCATTAATCATCAACTAGGTCCCTTCCCAAAGAGAATTACACGCAGGCGCTGAAATGTGACACCAGGCTCTGTACGTTATACACGCAGGAATGTGATGACAGGTTCGGGATGATTGAAGACAGAAAGCCATCTGGCTGGGAGAGGTGTACTGAACTGTAGATAAGAAGTTGAAATAGTACTTTAGCCGTGTATGTGCGGGGGCGAGAGGGAGAGCGCTGTATGCGCCGAAATGTGATACTGTAACACGCCATTGCGTTTCAACAATGTTCAAATGAGACATACAGTACTGTACGGTACACGCATAATATAAAAAGAGTATGAAAACAAGTAAAAGTAAAAGTACTGATTACAAAATACTGTATTACAGTACATACAGTACTGTATAGAAATGTGATGATTTTATATTCGAAGAAGACGCAACGCTATATTTTTGAAATACTATATACTGTAAATCCTCCATTTTACAAATACTGCGCGCGCACACACAGACATAATGCATTAGACATGCATTAGACATGCATTAGACTTATTAGACTTTTAAGACAACAGCTCGCGAACGCCCACCTGTGTTTTTAGACGGTATTACAGTATAGCAGACAGCGCTAAAAATCCGAGCGCTAACATACCGGAAAGCGGTACGGAAAAAAAGAAAATATACCGCATCTGGCCGTGGTTATCAGAACGCCGCGGATCCGGCCGCATTAGGATAAAGGCAGCCGCAGCTGTACATGGTAAGCACACAAAATAGGACTTATTTGGCACTCTAATCTATATATTTAAAATGTCATATTTATTTTGCAAGGAAAGGATCCTAGGCAGAGAACTTCTCCGCTTATTGAGGAAATAGGCATGAGAGCCCCTATTGCATGCACTCAGTTAATCATATACTGTAAATAGAAACAAAGAAAAAGTTGCACCAACCAACAACCAGGGTACAGTAGAATAACAAAATTAAGAAAATATTACAATGTCTGTCGAGTCCTGCGGCTAGAGTCCAAGGAGGTATTCCAACTCCTCCAATAGGCAGCTTGTTTGAAAAAAAAGGGGGAAGTCCTCCAGCGCATAGACTCAGTCCATCAACCCAAACAGATATATGCGGTGAAAGATAAACACAGACACAAAGAGGTATTGGTAAAATAGCAAATACAGTATTACTAGTATCAACTCCTAAAGAACTTATAAAAACTGCAGTGCTAAGTACCCAAACCACTCTATAAACTAAGACAGGTTTCAAACATCCCAAACCACTTCTGATATATAAACAACACACACTTCCATGTGTTGAGTCACACTGGGGATAAAGAGGTACCCTTCAACAGCAACCAGTGGATGAAAACAGCTTATTCACATGCATTAGTGAATAGCTTTCCAGCCTTGTGTTACGCCACTCGAATCCAGCACACCTACGTCTGTCCCTTTGCCTTAGACTTCCAGGATTTTTTGGGGGTGTCCTTCACTGCTGCACCTCTGAATTCATCAATGAATTTTAAACACTGCCAGCTACCTTACTCCAATACACCAGCAGATTGACCAATCAGCAAGCACCCTGACAGACCCCTGTATCCCTGCACGAACTGGACTCTGGTAGGAACGGTATCGGAGGCCTCAAACCAGGCTGCATATAAGCCAGGGAAGCCACCGGCAAGCAGACGACACAGAGAGATTCAGGAGCAGCTGTATATTCCCCACATATATCTGTTTGTGTTGATGGACTGAGTCTATGCGCTGGAGGACTTCCCCTTTTTTTCACACAAGGTGTGTGAATTCACATTGTGGGAATCTTTCGAAAATGGAGCTCAGCGACACACGCGCACTAAATGATGCAGAGTATAACATGAAAAACATATCTATATTAATATCAAATGGGCAGTCCCCTGATTATAGACCATGGGTATATTTATACAGGTGCGCTGACGAGTATTCTAAAACTTGCCTTAAACTTGCCTTGGAAAATCTGGGGCTATCACCAACAAGATCCAGGTACATTCTGGTTACATGCTGCAACATTTCAGTGACATTTCTGCAGAGACTATTGGCCCATCGGATTAACACAGTTTGAATGGGGCTTGCAGGGACACCTGCTGTTAATCTGATGGGCCATTAGTCTGTCTGCAGAAATGTCACTGAAATGTTGCAGCATGTACGCAGCATGTACCCACATGTACCCAGCATGTACCTGGGTCTTGTTGGTGATTGCCCCAGATTTGTTTTAGAATACTCGGCGGCACTACAGTAGATGATAAAATGAATGTTTAATAATTCAAACTAAAATATATTGTGGATGAACAATGGTACAGTATATAAACAGTGAAATAATTATCTACAGTGATATGTGAAACATACACTTGAAACGAAAGGTCACCAAGTGGTCTGAAAAAAGTCTTCTTCTTGGTGAAGTGTGACCGCAATACAGTTTAGCAGAACAACGTACTTGTGCCTTGTAATTGTACCTTAAAAGTAAGAAAATGGAAAGGATGCAAACGATACCCTATGCTAGGGAATGGGCAAGGGTAGGTTAAGGGTAAAGGTAGCCCTTATGATGATGACTCTTTCTTAGTAGGTGTATCCAAGCTGTGCAGCATGCCTTGCAGGTAGTGTAAATGCCAAGGTGGTGTCTGCAAAGCCACACAACCCACAAAATGGCGGTATAGCCACTAAATGAACAGTTATTAGCTGATCAGATGTCTGTACTGAGCAAATAAAGTATATTCTAATCCTACGTACATAACCCTACAATTAAAGGAGGATAGAGACAGGGAAAGGTTAAAAGTAGCCCAATGAAGTATGGCTGAACTTGCCCTTTCCTAGGTCACGACTGTGAGAAAATATCATCCTCTTACTTGGAGAACTGCAGCAGGAACCAAAGGTCTGCCGTGAGACCTCCATTCACCCATGCAAGCAGAGTGAGAGTAAACGACATGTGATGTCTGGGACATCAGCTGGACCCTGACATATGTTTCGCGTGTACTTTATCAAAGCATAACCTTTGTGATGGTTGCTGCTGTGTAAATTCCACAGACTGGAAAATAATGCCTAACTGTTCAAATGTTAAGTAAGGAAAAAGATAGAGGCATTACCGACTGGCACTTTTACTGTATGTGGACTCCAATGCAAGTGCTGTTCAAAGACGAAAACCAAACAGATATATATATATACAGTATATATATAATATATCTATATCTATATATATATATAGATATATATATATATACAGTGCTCAACAAACCCAGTCGCCCGGTCGCCAGGGGCGACCTGAAATTGCCCTTTGGCAATTGGCCCAAGCAGCGCTCAAAAAGGGGGGAAAAAAAGCCAGAGGCGGGTTTATGTTGCTGCAGGAGATTACCCGCCTCTGACTCGCTGAGCAGTGCTTTTCCTCCTCACCGCCTCTCTGACCAGCCCTTTCCTCCCCCATCTCTCTGACCAGCGCTGTTCCTCCTCCCCTGCCTCTCTGACCAGCGCTGTCCCTCCTCCCCCGCCTCTCTGGCCAGTGCTGCCCCTCCTCCCCCGCCTCTCTGACCAGTGCTTGTTCTCCTCCCCAGCCTCTGAGCCGTCATGGCAGCCAGAGAATTGATAGCGCGGCACTCAGGGGGTGGTAGTGCGGCACTCGCGTGTCACTCTCAGCACTTTGAGGAGCGTGGCACTCGCGTGTCACTCGCGTCACGTGGGGGGGAGCGTGGCACTTGCGTGTCACTCATGTCACAGTGCTGCTGCCGAGGAGGAGGACAAGGGAATAGAGGAGATCCCCGGGCAGGTAATTAAAGTGTGGCCCCCGGGGAGATCAAACCCTGAGTACTTGTCTCATGTGCGAAATCCCTTGTCTCCTGTGTCTGTGTGTGTGTGTGTGTGTGTGTGTGTGTCTGTGTGTATGTCTGTGAGTGTGTGTGTCTGTGAGTGTGAGTGTCTGAGTGTGTGTTTCTGTGAGTGAATGTGTGTGTGTATCTGTGAGTGTGTATCTGTGAGTGTGTGTGTATCTGTGAGTGTGTGTGTATATGTGAGTGTGTGTCTGTGAGTGTGTGTGTATGTGTCTGTGACTGTGTGTGCGAGTGTGTCTATGTGTGTTTTTGTCTGTGAGTGAGTGTGTGTGTCTGAGTGAGTGAGTGTGTGTGTCTGTGAGTGAGTGTGTGTGTCTGTGAGTGAGTGTGTCTGTGTGTGTGTCTGTGAGTGTGTGTGTGTGTGTGAGTGAATACAACCCACCTCCCAGTCACCTACCCAGTCACCCTCTGTCACCGTCTCCCTGTCACCCTCTGTCACATCTCCCTGTCACCCTCTGCCACCCTCTCCCTGTCACCCTCTCCCTGTCACCCTCTGTCACCCTCTCCCTGTCACCCTCTGTCACCCTCTCCATGTCACCTCTGTCACTCACTCCCTGTCACCCTCTGTCACCCTCCCTGCCACCCTTTGTCACCCTCTCCCTGTCACCCTCTGTCACCCTCTCCCTGTCATCCTCTGTCACAATCTCCCTGTCAGCCTCGGTCACCCTCTCCCTGTCACCCTCTCCCTGTCACCCTCTCTATGTCACCCTCTTTCACCCCCACACTCTCTCTCCTCTCTGTTGCACCCACATTCTCTCTCCTCTCTGTCGCACCCACATTCTCTCTCGTCTCTGTAGCACCCACACTCTCTCTCCTCTCTGTTGCACCCACACTCTCTCTCCTCTCTGTCGCACCCACACTCTCTCTCCTCTCTGTCGCACCCACAGTCGCTCTCCTCTCTGTCGCACCCACATTCTCTCCTCTCTGTCGCACCCACACTCTCTCTCTCTGTCACCCACACTATCTCTCTCTGTCACCCACACTCTCTCACACTCTGGATCTGTATATCTTAACTGCCCTATACCTACACCGAAATAACCTATACTGCTTTCTTCCAAATCTAACTCTCGAGCTTCACACGGGAGACATCGGAATCCCCCCTAACCCATAATATAGGTAGGGAACACATCCCCTCCAATGTATAACATTGCGAGATTGAGGGTACCTGGACATTGAGGGACTGCGGATCAGGTAAGATCCCAGGCGGGATTGCTGCTTTAGATATTGTGAAGCGGGGGCATCCTGACACTGGTTAAGGGGTTCAGTAAACAAGTCATTCACTTCTGGCTTTTTTTTCTAGATCCGACATTTATACACACACGTAATTATGTAACAAGGACTAATTGTAGTAAAGTATAAATGTAATACAATAAATAAACTGTTATGTCAAAAATTAATGTTGTTCTTACTAGGAATTTATTCAATTTCTTGTTTATAAAGCAGGACTGGGGGTGGGGCTAAGGGCGGGATGGGGCAGGGCTAAGTGGCGAGTAGATTTTTTTGTTCGACGAGTCGATTTTTGGGTGATTTGTCGACCACTGTATATATATATGTAACCCTTCTATGGTACCCCACCCGACATGAGATTGGGGGGTACACTTCTTCTGGTCACTCTGAGTGGTCTGGGTGCTGTGACCTGCTGGTAAACAGGAGGGCTGAGGGCTCCGCGGTGTTGTGGGGAGAACCAGGACAGGGACAGGAGGTGGTGTGGGACAGGGTACCTTGCTCTCTCTGGGTGGTGCAGTGCCTCCAGCCAGTAGGGATCCCCTGGGGTCTCCAGAGGAGAGACCCCCACTGACACTCCATTCTCCTCACACCAGGAACAGTGATACACACACAGCAGCTTCTTTCTGTGGTTCTTTATTCAGAGCAGCATACACAGCATACAGCAGAACATCATAGGCCTGATCTTGCTCTCTGCATTTCTGCTCATGGCAGCTTAACTTCCCCTCCCTCCTCACCCAGGTGGGGCAGGAGGGAGAGAACTCTTCTTGGCTTGCTATCTCTCTCAGATCTCTCTGAAGACTAACTCATCACTAACTGAATTTGGGAATATGTCTCAATTTGAATATCCTCAGGGAGTGTTTCTAGCTTTGAATCATTACAACTCAAAGCTGGATACCGATTGGCTCACACACACATTAGGGGGTGTTCCAACCCATATCCACCCTTTGGATTAACACATTCAAAGGTTGCTTAGGCCCGCCTCTGAATATTGCTACAATACTTCAGAGCTGAAACTCACAAACAGGCCAACTGGAGGAATTAACCTTTCCACTGCCTGTTCTAACAGGACTGACAGAGGAAAGGCCCAGAATTAGCAATAGCTGCCGAAGGCCAGGCTATATACTCCCTCTGGTAAAACTCCAACCGTCCCGGCTTGGACTGCAGCAGGTATAACCATTACCTTGCTGAGCAACACCTGTAAATTACATGAGCTGAAATGCAATAACTCCTATGCACTCCAGCTTGACAGAACTGACATACTCACTACTGCATGGACACAGATACATGGCAATACAGTGACTAACTAAACAGAACCATTTCTACTACAGCAGTAATAGAACACATTAATAGTAATGAGCAGGCTTCCTGATCATTCTCCCAGTATCATTAGGTAGATATGGGAACTCATAGCCCATCTTTTTGAACCTATGAACTATTACTCGGGCTGCTCTACTAAATGTCACCAAGCTTCTGTCAGTAGCAGTACCCGGCAGCACCCAGAATATAGGACCTACCCATACAGGGGTCCCTTCTGCCTCCTCTATGACAGGAGACAAAACATTTTCAGATTGCATTGAACTTATCCCCTCATCATCACAATCCCCCCAATGCACAGACCCTTCCAATTGCATAACAGACATAAAATCATATTGTCTATAGGGAGCCACGGGGCTTCCAGGTGAAGAGGGCCTGGGGGTCAAGGGTCGCACTTTGGGACTGGTGTTGGATGGGGAATGCGGGGCAGATGACTCAGGGACTGGGGCCTCCGGTGACAAGGGGCCAGCACCAAAGTCTCTAGGGGCACGTTCAGGGCACTCTCCCCGGGAGGAGCAATGGCACAGTCCTAGGTCAAGTTCAATTTGCCCCTCCCTATGCTCTTACATCAGCGGGCTTCAGCCAGCGCCTGGGCCTGAAGGGCCTCCCGGGACTTCTTCCACTCCCTGCATGTCAGGAGGAAAGGATCAACCGGAAGGGTATTACTCACCGGAGTGGCCTGGATCTCTCTGGAGCTCACCCGGCCGGGCGACTCAGCGGCCATGTTAGCTCCCAGTGGTGGAGTAGCAATGGTAGTCGATGCAGTCATCAGGGGTGGTGCCGGCCGGCACTTCTCCTGCTGACGCCGCAGATACAGCTCCGCAGCTTTCTGGGCTTGATCCCAGCGGGGGTCTGTAGACAGGATATGCAGCTCACCGCCATGAGTAGCAGGGCAGATCCCAGCCGCATTGAGTACGTGGGAGGCATCGGCCGATACCTCTGTGGTGTAGCACCCACGCTGGCAGTGTGGGTCAGATGGAAGGCACCAGCAACAGTTACTGGAACTGACAGCTCCACAGCATACTCGGGTACGGTGGAGGTAATGGTAGAGACCTCAATGATGTCATCAGCCTCTGTGCTGCTGACAGCCTTCTCAGCACACAGGCCCAGTCTCTCATAGAGGAGCAAGCAAGGCAGCCTGGCAGACACAACCACCAGTGTTTGAAGTGCAAGTGCATCTGGCCCCTCACTTCCTGTTGCTCCGTGGAACACACTTAGCTCCTCCCCCTGGTAGATAGGATAGTCCAATCCAGAACAAGCAAAGTGGGAGGTGTTTGAACAGTTCCCGCACTTTCTTGCAAGCTGAAGAGCAGCACAAGCTTTCAAAATGCAGAAATCCTTGCAGAACAGCACATGGCTTCCCTGGTAAGGCGGGAAACGCCATTTTGAGCACAAAATACATGACATCCCTGTAGGAGCAGGAAACGCCAGATTGAACATAGTCCAGCACAGTGGGGTCTCCGTTTGCATTCAGGAGCCACAAATACATTTCTGTCCCTGAAATCTTTGAGTATCACGCACCCTGGGGTAGCATCAGGGAACGCCTCGCACAGGGACGGCAGTAACTCTTACTGCTGGGTGCACAGGGACCTACAGACATTCTCCATGTAGTCCCTGCCCCCTTACCTCTCTCTTCGTCGTGGGGTGCAGAAGGGTGGCCACACTTCCCTGGGGACGCCTCAGGTTAGTCGCCCCAACTGCAGTGCCATTAAGGGACCGCCAGCTCCCTGGTGAAGCCTCAGGGACCTGCCTCCCTTTTCTTCTTAGATGGGGTGCACAGGGGTCATAGGCGTAATCCCCAGAGTTCCCTGTCCCCCTCACTCTCCGCTGTGGGTACAGGAGGGTGGCCACACTTCCCTGGGGACGCCTCAGGTCAGTCGCCCCTGCTGCAGTGCCATTAATAGGCAGCCAGCTCCCTGGTGAAGCCTCAGGAACCGGCCCCTATTTTCTTCTTAGTAATGTAGATGGGTGCACAAAGGTCCCTATGCAATCATAGAGCAGCCCCTGTCCCCTTGAAGTGCATGTAAAGACGTACGCTCCCTGGTGCATAGCCACCAGGAATAGTCCCACAGCAAGGTCTTCTTCATTAGGGTAACCCCCTCCCTGGGGGAGCTTCAAGGAGGGGTTCCCTCACGGCAGAGTCTATTGCTGCTGTTCTGTGCTGCATACAAAGTCTTTGAAACTGCTGCATGGTCTCCTCTGTCGTTGAAAACCTGTCCTGTTGGAAAAACCTGTCCTGTCCTGGGGAGCAGTCCTCATATATCTCAGCAGCGCCTCCAATTGTAACCCTTCTATGGTACCCCACCCGACATGAGATTGGGGGGTACACTTCTTCTGGTCACTCTGAGTGGTCTGGGTGCTGTGACCTGCTGGTAAACAGGAGGGCTGAGGGCTCCGCGGTGTTGTGGGGAGAACCAGGACAGGGACAGGAGGTGGTGTGGGACAGGGTACCTTGCTCTCTCTGGGTGGTGCAGTGCCTCCAGCCAGTAGGGATCCCCTGGGGTCTCCAGAGGAGAGACCCCCACTGACACTCCATTCTCCTCACACCAGGAACAGTGATACACACACAGCAGCTTCTTTCTGTGGTTCTTTATTCAGAGCAGCATACACAGCATACAGCAGAACATCATAGGCCTGATCTTGCTCTCTGCATTTCTGCTCATGGCAGCTTAACTTCCCCTCCCTCCTCACCCAGGTGGGGCAGGAGGGAGAGAACTCTTCTTGGCTTGCTATCTCTCTCAGATCTCTCTGAAGACTAACTCATCACTAACTGAATTTGGGAATATGTCTCAATTTGAATATCCTCAGGGAGTGTTTCTAGCTTTGAATGATTACAACTCAAAGCTGGATACCGATTGGCTCACACACACATTAGGGGGTGTTCCAACCCATATCCACCCTTTGGATTAACACATTCAAAGGTTGCTTAGGCCCGCCTCTGAATATTGCTACAATACTTCAGAGCTGAAACTCACAAACAGGCCAACTGGAGGAATTAACCTTTCCACTGCCTGTTCTAACAGGACTGACAGAGGAAAGGCCCAGAATTAGCAATAGCTGCCGAAGGCCAGGCTATATATATATATATGGAACGGAAGTAGACTAAGATAAACCAGAGTCCCTTATCACTTTAGATAACAGAGAACATGCCCCAGGCATGGTAAGAGTTGATGGCATGCATATAACAGAGCTGGGTAGCAAACCATCCAGTCATGGGAACCCATCACTTTATGTGCTATCTGACAGCACGACCCAGCATGATGTGTACCCCACCAATTAAGAATCCATACTGTATAATCCATATTGCAACAAATGTGTAATCCACCCCTGCAATGATCTTAATAATAAATACATCAACATTGAGGGGTGTCCGAATATTGTTCAAGGCCCCATCACTTTATATGTTATCACATGACTCAGCAAGATGTAAGATACATGGGAGGGCCACACACACGTTCAACTGTTTGTAATCCATATATAAAATAGGGTTACAACAATTTGTGTCCCTTTACATGGAATTTATAAAGAAGTGACCACCATAATGAAAACACAGGCAAACACACATTGAATTACAATAGGCAGAAGCAAAATACACTTACTGGGGGCTTGGGGTTGAAACACTGACTTTCCTAGTTGAAATAAACTCTGTTAATAGTCCGTTGTTTGACCGCGACTTAGCCCAAAAGGTTCTGAAGCTCAAATCAGCATGAGCCTCCAGCAGCTCCCGCACTTTCCACTCCAAATGGTACTGAACGTCTGACTTAGGAACTGTTCTGCTTAAAGTCCTGTAACTGTTTCCTTACTGTCTCCGCAAGACTCCTAGGCTTGGAGTCACATAGAACTCCCAGGACTTAGGATCTTGAGAACTTGGAAATCTTGGCAAAAACATTGAATCCCATTGAATCACTGGGGGAAAACCTGCTCTCTGGGCTGGCTGCACACTTTTTTATAACCTTTTCAAAGTCATTCCTGAAGTATTACAGCCAATCCGCAGTGCGGAACCTTCATCCCTAGTCACTCATACACTTTGCCAGGGTTGTGAAACCTGGCACCTCCAGCTTCAGCATGGCACTGGGCATGTGCGACAAAAACACCATTTTGCTTAGTTGTCTTGGGAGGTGACAGTTTGCCATGATGGCCTGTATTTACACAACCATCTTATTTAAATGGATTTCACACCCCTGGCAAATAGTGTCTCTTTCATCTATGGACCTAGGGTTAGACTCACCGGTAGCAATGCCCAGGTGGCTAGGAGATGAAAGACCCTGCCTTATGCTTCATGTATAAAGTCAAACATATTTTAAAACACTGCTGCTTAATAAAATATACTTTCATACATTCTGCTGCTAAAATGTGTTACAGTTTTTTGGTGTATGAAATAGTGTAACCCTAAACTATTCCCTTTACACAAGCCTGTATCCCTTACACACAGCAAACTGGATCTTTAAATATTTTAACTTTACTTTTAAAACTCTCACAGCCTTAACCTTAACCTAATAAAATCCTAATATCCTAATCCTAATAAAATCCTCGCAGCCTTATTCTTGGCTGGAGTAAACCCCAAACCTTTATACTAGGTTTAGGGGGTCTGGGCAAACACTGGGCACTCCATCATTACACTGGGGAACCCCAGTGTATGTTGCAGGGACACATTAACACCTTCATGCCCCATTTACCTTTTTTGGTCTATGCAGAAGCAGGACCTCCTAGGGGTGAGTCACAAGAATGTTTTCATGGTAGAGTTTTGACCGGAGCACTGCGCTTCAACATAGCTGGGAATCAAACCTGATCCCTGGGTATGTTTTTGGGGTCTCCAGTAACTTTGGAACCCCATCTAAATAGACACAATCTGAAAGAAGTTTTTCCGTCAAACCTACCCTGAAACTCACAGCCTGGTCGTCTCCAATTGCTAGCACTCCTGGAAAGGGTAAAACATAAAAAAAATGCAATTGTCGCATTTTTTATTACATGGTACAGTAATGCATGCACAAAACACGGGTCCAAGAGCAGACACTCTAGGACCCTGTAACAGGGACTTGTCCCTGTTAAAGCAACTTGCCTCTAATCCAGCTGTGTGCTGGTTAATTTCTGGGGTCTGAGGTCATTCACAAGGCACTCTTGGCATATGTTGGCAATTTAGCAAACATTGCCAACATATCATTATTATCATCATCGTTTTCAACATCATTCTTGCCATTTTTATGCTACATATCATTAATGTTTTTTTCCAGGAGGAATATTAAAGGGATGATCTGATTTATGCTAGCTTCATCACTGCTCACCAAAATGATGGCATTTTCAAAGGGCCCCAGTGTAATGTGTAGCTAACCACAAACCAGACGCAACCGGGAGGCTGAGGTAGGGAATTGTATAAATGCCAACCCACAACCACGAGGGCGCGCCTAGAGTGTAGATTGGTCTTGCAAGCCGGGTCAGGAGTATAGAATGTAGAGTAGTCGTTTATACTTGCCGGGCCTGAATTGGTGAGTAGCAGATCATTGGGGTACTTTTCCAAGGTCAGGATTGAAGAGTGGAGAGTCATCGTTGAGGATAGCTGAAGTCAGGAGTAGAGAGTTCAGAATGGTCATACGAAAGCCAGGTCAGGAGAGGAGAGTTGTGGAGTCCAGATACGAAGCAGGGATCAGGCAGAAGCAGGAACAAGGCAGGGTACAGCAAGGTACAAGGCAGGATTGAAGCAAGGCACAAGGCAGGATTGCAGCAAGGCACAGCCTCACATAAGATTATGCTCAGCAATGAGTGAATGAGCAATGCAGCTATTTAAGGAGCCATCAGCCAATGAAGAGCCAGGGTGGAGCAGAGGAGGAGAATCTGATAGGCTGCTGGGTCACACAGGTGTGCCCTATAACATAGCCAAATTAGAAGCGGAGGCAGAGCTATGTGTCTCACGCGTCGCCAATGTGGAAGGCTGGCGACCTGGTCGCGCATCACTTGTGCACCGAGCATGTCCCTCTGCTGAGCGTGCCCGAGTCTTGGAGGCGGTACCGAGTGCTCGCTGCTCCGTGCGCGTCACTGAGGTCAGGGGGAGGAGTCCGGTGCATGCGTCACTCCCGCCCGGGCCTGCCTGCCACAGGAGCGGGGCGGAGACTTGGAGAATGAGCATGCTGCGCGCCTTTGCGGAGGTGGGACCTGGAGGCGGAGCTCGCGGGGGACAGTCTGCACACGCGCGTAACAAGACCAAGAGATTGCGCATCCTTAGCGTCTGTAGTGGCAGGGGTATTCAGGTGAGGACAGGATCTCCAGCCGCCAGAATGGCGAATCCTCACACTCAGAAGCTTGAACATCTCTCCCAAAAAAACTGTATGCCACTGTTTAGTTTGCAGAAAGAGCCCATTCAACTGGCGGGTTTCATTCTCCTTGAAAAAATCATTGACCACCTTCTGCTGCTCATGGAAGTATGTATATGGTCTAATTCCACTGTGTAGGCACATCCATTTTTAGATGGTGATGACGTAGGTTGTTTTGTTCCTGCAGCTATGTACCATCGGCTAAAATCAGCACATATTTTGTTAGCTACAACCAAAAATGCTCTGCACATTCCGACACTGAGATTGGAAATTAATGACTATTAAATTGAGTATGTGGTCAAAACAAGCAATGAGTGTCATTTTGCCTTGTTTAAGTGCTGCAACCAAGTTGGATCCATTATTTCCAGCCACCAACCCAACCTAAAGCGCCCTGGACGTTAGCCACCGCTTTATTACATTCTGTATTTTTGTTAACACATCAGAAGCTATGTGTGTCTCTTCTTCAAAACTCTGTATAAATAAAGTGTCTAAGAACATTTTGCTTCTTTAGGCGCTGAATGTTTCCCCCTCCCCCACCACCACCTTTTGTGGTTTGACAATAGTTAAACATACTAAATGACCAGTACTAATAAGATAGTCACCGCCTCCATAACCACTAGTCCTTGTTATAGAAATAAAATCTGCTTCGGATGATCCAACAAGGCTCTCAATTTTGCATAAGCATATGAGCATAAGCTAATTTGAATGGCAACATTTTAGCTAAATTGCCATTCAGCACCACAACTCTTTTATTGGTGAAGTTATATCCCCTTATCTATCGCTTCCTGAACTGTGGACTGCTGCTGTTTTATTGAGCTGCTGCATATCTTGCTGCTTGTACTAATCCAATTTTAAGCCTTTATTCTGATTGGCTGGCGAAGCCAGCCAGCCAATCAATAAGTACAACATCCGGTTGACCTGAGGACCAACCAGAAAAGGAAAGGTTTAAAATTAAATGATAATATAATCTTGTGTTGTATGCATGTTAAATGCAAGGCTTTTCAACGCAGTTGTAACGGGTGCTCAACACAAACAGGACAGGACCGCGAGGCTGAGGTAGGGATGTATGTTAGAATACACCGACCTAAAACCACAAAACCGCGTCCGGAGTGCAGAGTGGTAGTCGTATAGCCGAGTCAGGGAAGGAGAGGTTAGAATGGTCGTGATACTCGCCGTGGTCTGGGATTGGAATAGTCGGATGGTCGTTGTGCGTAGCCGGGGTCCAGGGGTATAGAAGGTGGGAGTCCAAATGCAAACTGAGGTCAAGGGTCAGAGAAGGCACAATCAGAAGTCAGGTACAACGAAAAGGTATCAGGCAGAATGCACAAGGAAAGCAGCAGGATGCTTGAGGCAAGGTCATCATCACAAAGTTATGGTTATGCTCAGCCAACAAGGAACAGGAATGGCTGAGCATATAAGTGAGTGACAGTCAATGGCAGGGCTGCACCAGGCTGTGAGTAATGAATGATTAAACCCATGTGCATTGGTAGGCAGGGGCGGAGTGTACCGCCGGTGTGGGGTAATAATTGATTAAGTTAACCCCACGCGTGTCCCTGGTTACACGATGCCGGCGCGTAGGTGCTTGTGCGCGAGGTAGTTTCTCTGTTGCGTCACAGGATGCATTGCGAGGGCAGAGTCTAAGCCCGATCCAGGTAGGGGTAGCGCGGCACTTGCGCGTTGCTTGCATGTGAGGTACATCACCTGAGACAACACAGAACTTGTCACGAGGGCGGAGTCTAAGCCCGATATGTGCGGTGTCTTCACGTCTGGCTACACGGCGCCTGTGCGCAACCTTAGTGCGAGGCGCGTCACCCGTCTAGTCACAGTCTAGTCTAGTCTACAAATGTTATGCCGGTGCTGCCCGCAGACCAGACCCGTCCCCTAAGCTGAAGGGGGAAGTGGTAATACACACACCCGCAGCAAAGGGAGCGTGTCCGGAGTGTGGTATGAAGCGTTGCCAGGCCAGGTGTAGTAAGGTAGACAATACTTGCCGGTACCGGTTGTAGAGATAGAATGAAGGATGCCTCGCCGAAGTCAGGGAGTGGAGAGTGGAGATAGGTCGTTGTCCAAGCCGTGTTCAAGGGGTTTCCAGAGTGTGCGTTGTCCAAGGAGTGCCAAAATCGAGAGCCAGAGGGGATAGTCGTACAAGCCGCGTCAGAACATGTGAAAACACTGAGAGAATCCAGAAGTACTTCCATACAGAGACTATGTCCAGCAAAGACTGAGAGCAGAGAGGAGCTAGATAAAGCAGGAAGGTCCAATTAGGAACGGAGGCAGGACAGGAAGAGCTACAGGGAGACACTGCAGATTGGTGCAGGCATAACAGGCCAGGTGAGTCTTGTTAGTAACCTGAGTATGCCATGTGCAGTGTGCGGGGGCGGAGGCTGAGGTCCGGGGGACAGGAATAAGAGTGTGCAGACTGAGCGCGCTCCGTAACTCGTGTACGCGTGTGAACCGAGCCAGTGGATGGTGCAGGTGTGCGTGCAGGTGTGCGTGCAGGAGGGCGTGGGCGCGCCTGGCGCTGAGCAGAGGAATCGCTGAGGGGAGTGATCCCGCGACGGCGGCAGGGGCCAGGAGCCGTGGAGGCCGGTAAGGCAGGATTGTTTTGTGTGTCCAGGGGCTCCCTGCGGGGAGGGAGTGCTCTATGTGGGAACCGAGGAGAACGCCGATTCCTGACAGTACCCCCCTCTTCAGGAACGGCCTCAGGATGGTCCAAGAACGGTTTCTCTGGAAACGTTTTCCTGAAGGACTAAAGAAGGGCCGGGGCATGAATGTCCTTTGTAGATACCCATGATCTCTCTTCAGGGCCAAAGCCCTTCCACTGCACCAAGAACTGGAGCTGACCCCTGGATAGGCGAGAATCCAAAAGAGAGTGAACTTCGTATTCCTCGTTATTTTGGACAGTAATGGGATCCGGTTTACGAGTCTGATCCGGAAAGGAGTGACTGGAGATAAATGGTTTTAAGAGGGACACATGAAAGACATTGGGAATCTTCATACTGGGTGGTAGTTGTAGCCGGAATGCCACAGGATTGATTTGTTCACAAATAGGGAAGGGTCCCAGGAACTTAGGTGCCAGTTTAGGAGATGTTACCTTGAGGTGGATATTCCTAGAGGAGAGCCATACCAAATCCCCTACTTTGTAACTGGGCGCCGAATGACGACGACCATCGGCCTGTAGTTTCGATCTGCGGGAGGAGTTGAGAAGGGTAGACTGAATCCTGGACCATGCGGTTTGGAGGGAAGAAATGCGTTCATCTACGGCTGGTACTCCAGAAGGAATGTTGGGGATGGGAACACAGGGAGGGTGGAACCCATAATTTATAAAGAAGGGTGACTCCCGGGTGGACTCGTTTTTTGCAGAATTGACGGCATACTCTGCCCAAGAGAGGAGTTGAGCCCAATCATCCTGGAAATCGGATATAAAACATCTCAGGTACTTCTCCAGGGATTGATTGATTCTCTCCGTTTGTCCATTGGACTGAGGATGATAGGCGGAAGAGAAGGAAGAAGAGATGCCCAATCTCTTCGTGAAAGCTCTCCAAAATTTGGATACGAACTGAGAACCTCTGTCAGAAACAATGGACGAAGGGATCCCATGAATCCGGAAAATCTGCTCCGTAAAGATATCAGCAAGGGCGGGGGAGGTGGGTAATCCTTTAAGTGGAATGAAATGGGACATCTTTGAGAACCTGACCACGACCACCAAGATAGTGTTCATTCCTCTGGACCTGGGCAACTCCACGATGAAGTCCATCGAAATGTGGGACCAGGGGCGGTCGGGAACTGGAAGGGGTAACAGAAAACCCTGAGGCTTTTGACGGAGAGTCTTGCTTTGAGCGCACGTGGAGCATGCGCGGGTAAACTCCAGAATATCTTGAGACATCCTTGGCCACCAGAAATTCCGACGAATGAGATCAGTAGTCTTCTTAAAACCTGGATGACCTGCAGATTTAGAGGAGTGACCCCAAGACAGGACCTCTGGAACAAATTTGGATGGTACAAAGAGTTTGTTGTCGGGAACGACCAAGTCCTTGGGAATGCGTCTCTGGGAGTGCAAAATCTTGTCAAGATTCTTGAAAGTAGACGTGGAGAGAATCCTCTCATGTGGAAGGATAGTCTCCAACGATTCCTCTGGCCTCTCTTCAAAAGAATGTATTCGGGAGAGTGCGTCTGCCTTTACGTTCTTGGTCCCGGGGATATAGGACAGGTGAAAATCGAATCGAGAAAAAAAAAGAGCCCAACGAGCCTGTCGTGGACCAAGGCGTCGAGCGTTCTCTATGTAAAGAAGGTTCTTGTGGTCCGTGAGAATAGTAAACGGCTCTTTTGACCCCTCCAGCAGGTGTCTCCACTCTTGAAGAGCCATCTTCATGGCCACAAGTTCCCTGTTACCCACGTCACAGTTCCTCTCAGCAGACGAGAATTTCTTGGAAAAATATGCACAGGGATGTAACTTATCTTGGGGCGTGGGTTTCTGGGAAAGAACGGCACCAGCGCCGCAATCAGATGCGTCGACCTCCAGAACAAAGGGAAGTTCGATGTTGGGATGACGGAGAATAGGTGCGGATATAAAGGCTTCCTTGAGTGTCTCAAAGGCGGAGATGGCCTTGGATGACCAAGCAGAAGGATCAGCTCCTTTTTTGGTGAGCGCAGTGAGGGGTGCCACAATGGTGGAAAAACTCCGTATAAACTTACGATAGTAATTAGCGAACCCTAAAAAACATTGTATGGCCTTGAGAGAGTTGGGTCTTGGCCATTCAGTGACTGCTTGAAGTTTACCGGAGTCCATCATAAACCCCTCATCGGAAATTATATACCCCAGGAACGGAGTAGAGGTCTGATGAAAGGTGCACTTCTCCAGTTTGGCGTACAAATGGTGTTCACGGAGACGGGAAAGGACGTAGGAGGTGTGGCGTATATGGTCCTGGAGATCTTTGGAAAAAATCAGGATATCATCCAAGTATACAATAACAAAAATATTGAGTACCTTACGAAAGACGTCGTTGATGAAATCCTGGAAGACAGCGGGAGCATTATATAAGCCGAAAGGCATTACCAGATATTCGTAGTGTTCACTACGCATGTTGAAGGCCGTCTTCCATTCATCCCCCTTCCAGATGCGCACCAGGTTATAGGCACCACGTAGATTCAACTTGGAAAAAATCTTTGCCCCCTGTAATTTATCGAACAGTTCGGTAATAAGGGGAAGGGGGCAACGATTTTTAATAGTGATGTGGTTTAAACCCCTGTAGTCGATGCAAGGCCTCAACGACCCGTCCTTATTCTTGAGGAAGAAAAACCCAGCCCCTGCTGGGGAATTGGAGTGACGAATAAAGCCTTTCTTGAGATTCTCCTGGATATATTCATCCATAGCGTGAGATTCTGGTAACGACAAGGGGTAGGTCTTGGACTTGGGTAGGGAGTAACCTGGAACTAGATCGATCGGACAATCATAAGTCCTGTGTGGCGGCAAGTGGTCTGACTGTACCTTATTGAAAACATCCCAGAATTGATGGTAAACGGAAGGTAGAATAACTTCGGGAACAGAGGTATTGGCCAGCAGTTGATGAGTCTCGCCTGACCTCGGCCTCCAGGAAATGGGAGCAGAGGAAGTCCAGTCAATGAGAGGATTGTTAAGCTGTAGCCAAGGAAGACCAAGGGTGATGGGTATCCCAGGAGTGTGAATGGCATCGAGAACTAAGATCTCCTTGTGCAGATGTGAGGACAGAAGCTAGGGAGCTGTCTCTAAGGAGATGTGGGCCGGGGTAAGTGGACGTCCATCGATACCGACGAGTGCGATGGGAACCTTCTTTCTCACGAGTGGTATGCGGTTTAACCTGGCGAATTCAAGATCCACGAAGTTTCGTCCAGCTCTTGAGTCAATGAAAGCGGCGGTAGAAGTCTTGAACTTATCGCCTGAAAGGGAGACTGGAAATGTAAGTTTCTTAGGGAGTTCACCTTTAGAAAGGGGACGTGGAGACATTACACCCAGAGAGAGCCCCTCTGTACTCACTGGGTGTTCCCGTTTCCCGGACGCAGTGGACACTCCCGAACCAGATGTTCCATGGATCTGCAGTAGAAACACAATCCCCCTGCGTTGTACCCCCAATTGCATTGGCTCTGGCAACTCCAGTGCAGGAGTGTTGCTGGGAGTACTGGAGAACGGAACTTGAAAGTTATGGACGCGAGTGCGCTCACACTCTGAGTGGCGTACCTGGATACATTGATCCACTCGGACAGCCAAATCAATGAGGACCTCCAATTGATCCGGCCTGGATTGGCGAGAGAGTTCATTCTTGATGTGATCTGCCAGTCCTTGCCAGAACACAGAGACGAGAGCCTCTTGTCCCCAGTTAGTCTCGGCTGCTAGAGTCCGGAATTCCACAGCATACTGCGTCACCATTCGCCGTCCCTGAGTGATCTGGAGGAGAGAAACAGATGCCATCTCCCGATGAGCGGGAGAATCGAATACTTGTTGAAACTCGGCTTTAAATGCCAGGTAATCTTGGGTAAGGTCAGAACGTCGCTCCCAAACCGGGGAAGCCCAAGCCAGGGTGCTGCCAGTGAGGAGGTTATAAATGTAGGCTACGTTCTTGCGATCATTATTGTAGAGATGGGGGGCCATTTCAAACTGCACCTCACACTGGTTTAGAAAACCCCTACAATCTTGCGGTTCACCTGCATAAGGCTTGGGGGGAGGAATCCTTACATCTGTGTTGCTAACTGCGCTTGCGGAGTGTGGGCTTACATCTGGCGGGGTCGCGGTCGGTACCCTATCTGAGAGTACTGCGACCTGGCGTGTAAGTGTCACAATTTGATCCGCCATGGTCTGGTTTTGCTGAAGCAGATTGTAGAGAAACTGTTGAAGTTCGGTCTGGTCTGCGTCTTGTGGACTCGACATAATGTTACGCCGGTGCTGCCCGCAGACCAGACCCGTCCCCTGAGCTGAAGGGGGAAGTGGTAATACACGCACCCGCTGCAAAGGGAGCCTGTCCGGAGTGTGGTATGAAGCGTTGCCAGGCCAGGTGTAGTAAGGTAGACAATACTTGCCGGTACCGGTTGTAGAGATAGAGTGAAGGATGCCTCGCCGAATTCAGGGAGTGGAGAGTGGAGATAGGTCGTTGTCCAAGCCGTGTTCAAGGGGTTACCAGAGTGTGCGTTGTCCAAGGAGTGCCGAGATCGAGAGCCAGAGGGGGTAGTCGTACAAGCCGCGTCAGAACCTGTGAAAACACCGAGAGAATCCAGAAGTACTTCCATACAGAGACTATGTTGAGCAAAGATTGAGAGCAGAGAGGAGCTAGATAAAGCAGGAAGGTCAAATTAGGAACGGAGGCGGGACAGGAAGAGCTACAGGGAGACACTGCAGATTGGTGCAGGCATAACAGGCCAAGTGAGTCTTGTTAGTAACCTGAGTATGCCATGTGCAGTGTGTGGGGGCGGAGCCTGAGGTCCAGGGGACGGGAATAAGAGTGTGCAGACTGAGCGTGCTCCGTAACTCGTGTACGTGTGTGAACCGAGCCAGTGGATGGTGCAGGTGTGCGTGCAGGTGTGCGTGCAGGAGGGCGTGGGCGCGCCCGGCGCTGAGCACAGGAATCGCCGAGGGGAGTGATCCCGCGACGGCTGCAGGGGCGAGGAGCCGTGGAGGCCGGTAAGGCAGGATTGTTTTGTGTGTCCAGGGGCTCCCTGCGGGGAGGGAGTGCTCTGTGTGGGAAGCGAGGAGAACGCCGATTCCTGACAACAAATACTCTATTCACACCCTTTATCTACTCCTTCCTGCTGCTGGGGTTCTCCAATTATCTGCAATTATCCTGAACCCAGACATACACACCTGATTTCATCCATGCCTCCCTGCCATCTCTTCCCCTGTAAATTGTGTTAAACCTCTCATTTTAATCTATATATATAAAACTGAAAGTTTGGTTGTGTGTGTGGGTTTGTGAGGTTGCTCATTGGTTGCGGCGGCACACGTGCTTGACGGCGGCTCACGCTGTGATTGGCCTGCAGGATGGGGTCATGTCACAAACACTAACACACACGCCCTCACCCTCACAGGCTCCTCACACGCGTGCCCCTCTGATCGAGAGACACACGCAGTGCACCTACAGAATTATTCTCCTCCTCACCAAGCGACGCCAGCCGCTTCAACCCCCAGCCGTACACCTACAGCCGTACCTCACACCCAACACACGGCCCGCCAGCTCACCTCCGTCCGTACCCCCCTCACCGAGGGCTGCCAGCCTCTTCAAACCACAACCGCACACCTACTGCCACACCTCACACACTACACCCGGGCCGCCCGGCTCACCTGCATCTGCACCCCCCTTACCAAGCGTCGCCAGCTGCACACCTACAGCCGCACACCTACAGCCGCACCTCACACCCTACCCCCCACCGGCCAACTTCCCACATGCCCCTCCACCAAGCCCACCACCCGCCCCAGCCAGCTGCTGTGGGGATATCAGGGGCATGGGGGGAAGCATCTGGTGGCAGGAAGCATCACCCACCTGGTCAAGGTAAGTAACCCACCCCACCCAGTCACTGTCACCAACCCAGTCACTGTCACCCACAAGTCACTGCCTAGTCACTGCCTGTAGAGGGAGAAAGGGGGTGGCCTGGTATTAAAGGGGTTGCACCCCATATGGCTTTCCCCTGACCTCACCAGAGAGACAAGAGGTTAACTGGACTGCGGTCCAGGGATGAGGTTTGCACCTTGTTGTACCTTGAAAATGTATGTTCCCCTGGCCTCATGTTTCATTATAAGCATGTATTTTAATGTTTTAAAGTGCATTTCTGTATCTCCAGTTCTGGAGGTCGCAGAGAGTTCATATTTGGCCAATATGTGGAGTCACTGTAGGCATTAAAAACTGGCAAAGGTCAACCCACTGAGCCCACCAGAATGGAACTTATTAATATGTGTAGATATTAAAGTGTATATGTATTTTATTTTGGATCTGTTCTGAAAATGCAGACACCATTTGCTAGGCTAATAGGTCATGAAGGGCAGACGGCTGAGTAGCCTAAGCACGGTGATCAAAAAGTAACTGCCTTGATTGTTACCCAATGTCTAGGGATTAAGTATTAGTCAATCAACAAACTCTGCCAGTCTAATTGTTACCTGAGGGCATGGGTTATTCTGTTAGTCTGTGTCTCCACATTAGAGAGTGGATACAGATAATTGTTCACCAACAGGCTGTGTTCAATGTTAAGAATAGGGTTGCACAGGTATATAAACTGTGTCAACCCTACAGTTTTTAGTTGTGCTGCATTGCTGGAGTTGTGCTTCTGATACCATCTTGAATGTCACTGGATTGCTGGAGTTGTGCTTCTGATTCCACCTGGAATGTCACTGGATTGATGGAGAATTGCTATTGGATACTTCTCCATTCCCCAACCCTAAGTAAGTGTTTCTTCTTGCCTGTTAATTGTACTATATTGCTGTGTTCACCTTATTTAAGGAATCAATTATATTTTATTATATCTAAGCCTTGTTTAGTTCAACCCAGATATTTGGTGTTCATTATATCTTGTCATAAGCTACCGTGACACTGCCTCCGACATCCACCCAGTCACTGCCTCCCACCCAGTCACTGACTCCCACCCACCCTGTCACTGCCTAAGTCACTGCCTCCCACTATAAAGGGGGGGGGAATCACTACCCTACCGCCCACACCAACACTGAGCCACTGCCCTGAGCTCTGATGGGGGGGATTACAAACCCTCATGCCCACCGCCCGAGTGAGCCGCCGCCGCCTGGCTGTGAAGGGGGGGGAATTGGAGCTGTGAAGGGGGGGGGAATGGAGCTGTGAAGGGGGGCCGAGCTGAGAAAAGGGGAGATCGGACATGTGAATGCGGGGGGAGGATGCAGCTGTGAAAAGGGGGGAGCGGAGAGACAGGGGGAGCAGGAAAATTTAATCCCGGGCAACGCCGGGTATATCAGCTAGTACTGACTAACCTTAAAACTCACCCCACAAAGCATACCAATAGCCTGCACTCATGGCTATTCACCCACACTCAGTCACTCCTACCACCCATTGTGGCCAAGCACTGCAATCTACAGCACTTATTCCCTGATCTGCTGTCTCTGTAAATTCCCCATCAAACCTCTTAGATTGTAAGCTCTTCGGGGCAGGGATTTCCTTTCATATTGTCTGATTTTGCTATACTTATTGTATTTTTATAATTCCCTGTACTGTATTCTTTGTGAAGCGCTGAGTACACTTTTGGCGCTATATAAATAAAGACATACAATACAATACACTATGAGATATTGATTTATATAAAAGTGTTATACCACTGTTTATCTTTTTCTCTTTTTTATTCTAACTATCTTGCTGGATCCATGTGCCAGAGGACGTCCACCTTTTCAACAAGATTCTTCTGAGGGATCTGGAAACTCCCATCTACAGACTCCAGCAGTGGGACAAGGACACTTTTTTTTCCAGGATTTCCACCAGTAACTGGACTGTTTGGCCAATATTATCTGAATCTAATCCTACATCATTTGATAGAATTTTTACTGAATTTTAACATTTCACTGTATTATAAGAATACGGTAGGATGTTAGCATTACTTTTTCTCAGCCACCCCACTTTCTCAGCCACCCCACTTACTTTTCTCAGCCACTTCTCCTTTCACCCACCACCTCTCCCACCAACATCACCACACGGGAATGGGAAAAAGTGCTATTAGCCATATAGTGCAATAAAATACAATATACAGTACTGTACAATACTATAAAAAAAATACACTAGCCATTTAATCCATTGATTATCACTTTGGTTACCTATGGCCTCAAAGGGGGCATAGATAGACACATTGGCAACCAGTGGGTAACCTACTACCCATCTACTCTACTCCCAACATCCCCCGACTCCCCCTCAAAACACACAGTAATAGGCAAAAGTCCGATCATCCAGATAGTAAATAAGAGTTGTACTTAACCCTGCCAGGATGATGGCCATTCTTATGTCATCCTTATCCTCTTCTGTGGCACCAACATTAAAAAAAAAAATAGCTACTGGCTAGTAACCCCTTCATTACCTTAGCACTTACTGTAGTAAGCTAAAAAGGACATTGATTGTCACTTGTTATCATTCCTTCAACTGCGGCACAGCTAACTACATTGGAAATTAATGAGCATCTCCCCCAAAAATGCACAAATAAATAAAAGACAATAAAAGGGTTTCTTACCCTTGCCAGGATGAAGGCTCATCCTCCTCATCCAACTGCGGAACCAACAACTCTTGACCCATGAAGCAATGATCCTCATCTTGAAGAACAGCATGATGAGCGGAAGTCCACGATACCCAGTTGCTTGAAGAGTTAGTAAGTAGATCTTATTGTTTTCTTTCTTTTCTTCTTTCTCTTCTATACGGCCCGTACTTACCACTTAGATTGTGAACTCTTTTGGGCAGTGACTCCTTTTGTTAATGTCACGTGTATTACTGCTATAAAGTGCTATGTACAGTACATGATGGCACTATATAAATAAAGATATACATACATATAATCATTACATAACATTTTGGTCAAGCTTTCCCTTCAGTACGTATATATGGCTATCCCCAACATTATCCTATTTTTTGGTTTTGCTGTGAATCTTATGTGATGGTTAATGGATGACCATGCCATATCGATGATGGTCAGTTAATGAGAGTTAGGTGGTATGTACGATCAATTAATACCCTTCTCCATACCCTTCTAAAGAAGCAATTTGCTTGAGGTCATTGTCCTGAAATAAATGGTGAACACAAGAGAAGTTTTCAACAATGCAAAGTGCTAAAGCATTTTTTTATAACTTCGTGAAAATAAGGCATCCATAATTCCTGTGTAACTCAAATAAAAATATTATGAATGTTACAACGTCTAACTTAAGTGTAGCACTTCTGCATCAGTATTTGTATTTATTGTATTATTGTATTATTGTATCAGTTCAATGTGCATTAGCTTTAAATATTAATATATTGCCCCTAGGCTAGCATGTGAAATACATTCCCCACAGCTACCTTCATGTAATGTTTTGGCCTTCAGCTTGATAAAAATGTTGCTGCGTTTCCTGAATGTCATTCTAGAGAACATATCCAAGTCAACCAAGGTTGCATCTGTAAAGTCCACTCTCTTCTGTGTTACATCCCTGTTCAAAAGTATATTTGAAAAACTGATCATTGTGCTGTTTCAAGTCAGCTGACAGCAGTGCAGACATGTATTTAATTTTATATTTTATTATAGTATATTAAATACTAATGATGTATGGTGTTGTTATATTATTTCCTTTTTTGTCGGTACAAATTATTTTATTGTATTCATCAATTATGCATACAGGATTACATAAGGGCACCATGTGGCCCTTTATATTCAACAAATTTTAAACATAAACATAAAAAAAACATAAAGTAAAAAATAGAGATAAAAAGGATGGGGCAGGGGGGTACAGTCCACTTCTTTGCTTAGCTTAGCTCCGGGCCTATCCATACCCTGCGCTCCTGCGTTTGTCTCTTCTAATTACCTATTTCCAATATCTAATCCTGCCTTGACACATTGAGCCTCACATCTCTTCTCATGTGAGCCTTTTGGTCTTTACCTGCTTATTCTTATTCTAATTCTAACTCCACCCCAAAATACCTGACGCTACACTATCCAGATCTCCAGCCAGGGTTCCCAAAGCTTATAGAATTTTTTGGTTGTTTGCCTAAGGAAGGTACAGAGCCTTTTCATCATTACCTCACCAATTATTTTTGTCACCATTGCCTTGAAGGGAGGTAGTGGGCTCTTTCAGGCTGCTGCTACTGCACACCTGGCTGCAGTCAAAATATGTGAGATAGGTCATTTAATCGGGCGAATGCCTAACTCTAATGGTTTAGTCAACAAGTACACCAGCGAGTCGAGGGGGATTTTAAGCCTAGTTGTCTCCCTGATGATTCCCTGGATCATCCCTCAATACATCTGGGTTGACATCTCCCACCATATATGGACCATTTCACCCACCTGTCCACAGGCACTCCAACATTGATCAGAGGAGTCTGGGAAGACCTGCTTCAGTCTCTTTGGTGTGAAATACTATTGGTATATTATTTTGTATATATTTTATTTTGAACCCGTGAAGATGGAGGTTTTGGCCGCATTATCCCATATATCTTCTCTATCAATTTATATCCCAAGGTCTTTAGCCAAATTGACCATATATCTATAGTCCGGGGTATTTCTAGCAGATTTGATCCCTGCATATATCATCGTTATTAAACCTTTCTTATATTCTTGCATTATGATTCAAAGTTAAAAAAAGGGGGGAAGGGAGAAAAGAGGGGGGAGGGAGGAAAAACTCTCGCTTCAGCTTAATGAAAAAATGATGAATATAACAAAACATAAAGGTGCAAAAGGGAGTAAGGGGTAATGGTGAAAACTAGAAAAATCACACCCTTCTACAAACACTCAATGTGTTAAATGATATGATTGCATATTTAAAATCAATTGTAATGATATTAAAATAAAATATATATATATATATGCGTATCAAAGTGAATAAATCACTATGGTGACCAAAAACATACAAAAAGACAAACACTGTGTACATAAATGTCAAAAACTGAAACCCAAGGCGTATCTAGGTATTGAGTAAAAATACTCCTACTAATGAATAAAACCATATTTTTATTACATCATAATAAAGACCCATCTTTTCTAACATTCAAGGGTATTCAATATGTACCCTGTGATAGGAGGAGAGGAGATAGAATCAAAACCCTCTCAGCTCAGGAAACTTATTGGATTCAGAAATTAGACACTATGGGCTCTATGCAGTAAGCGCCGAAATGTGCTCTCGACAAGTGTTCCCTATCAGCATGATTTTGGCGATTTGCCCTCGCAGTATTCAGGAAGGGCCGAATCCCTGCGAATCCCTGGCGAATCACTGCGAAAGCAAAACGCCGATGAGCCAGTGATAAAACAGCCTGTCTCCCAATAACCTGGCGATACGCCGTTTCTGCCGATATGTGTTTGCAGCAGAGAGAGATCCGCCACTCTCTCTGCGCAAACATCGGCAAAATAAAAATATATCAAAAAAATTTACTCAGAGTGTACATATGCACGGGGTCTCCGGAGCTGAACCACATTGTTTTCAGGTCTGGGGACCCCCTGCTTCCTGAGATACAGGCCCCTTTTAAGGGCTGCCGGTATCCCTCTGTATTTAAATGTCCCGATCACGTGACCGCGGAATATAAACAAAGCAGAGGGATACCGGCATCCCATAAAGGGGCCGGTATCTCGGGAAGCAGGGGTTCCCCGGACCTAAAACCAAAGCTGTTCAGCTCCTGAGACCCTCTGCACATCTACACTATGAGTAAAACACACATATAAATAAACAATCATTCCTTACCTTAGCGGCTATCCGCTATGGTAATTAAGCAACAGTAATGTATTTTTAATAATAGTGTGCGGGAGCAGGGGGTCCCCTGAGCTGAAACGCATTGATTTGTGCCGAGTTACAGGCCCCTTTATGGGGCATCGGGTGCCAGTGTCGCCGCCATCTTTATAGAGCCCACGTCGCGTTTTGGATGCTATAAAGATGGCGACATTGGCCTCCAATGCCCCACACCGGGGCCTGTAACTCGGGAAGCAGGGGGTCCCTGAGCCACAAATCAATGCGGTTCAGCTCAGAGGACCCCCTGCTCCCGCAAAATATTATTAAATACATTAATGCTGCTTCATTAACATAGCGGCTATCTGCTAAGGCATTGAAGGGGTTAAGGCATAATAGAATGTTTATTGGGGACAATTGCCCCCAATAAACATTGCAATTAACAACATACACCCCCTGTGCCCCCAACAACCCCCTATACCCCCATTACATATATCACATTTTTGGGATGCACAGCAATTATACTAGAGGCCGGCGGTGGCCCTCAGATGTTCCCCGCAGGCCTGCAGTACCAATTCTGTGCCCCCCAAAAAAATACAACAACACAAATACTTTACAATAAATACACCCACCCTAACACATACAGTATAGTAATGTGCAAAATTACTATTATCCACATATGGATAATAGTGCATTTGCACATTTTAAATACATAAAGAACAATAAATACATTAAATACATATTGCACTGACCCGGCTGCCACGATGAAGGCCATCCTCATCTTCATCACCGTCCATGCCCCCTCCGATGCTGCAAAACATAAACAAGAAAAAAAACAGCCAATGTAATGTCCCCTAACCCCTTAATCACCATAGCGGTTATTAACCGCTACAGTCATTAAGGGATTAACCCACCCTCACCCACCACTAATAATAATGATAATAATCGCAAAGGTAATTAAGGGGTTAAGCCACCCTGGCCCAATACCCACCCTTCACCCATTCATTTGTACAGTGGCTTCATCATGCAACTATATATATACACACATATATATATATGAACAAGTTTAAAGACAGCGCACTTTCTCCAACACACACAAAATGCTGCCCCGCTAGTGACGTGTGGCAAAATGTTGCACCAGATACCAGTAATGATTGTAGAATGTTACATGAAACAACCAGTGTTAACCTGTAAATGCCAATTATAATAAAAAATGAAAAAATAAAAAAATAATAAATAAAAATATAATATATATACTAGACAAAAAGTAAAAATGTGCCAAAAAATGTACAAAAGAAATTGCAATAAACTTATAAACAGTATATAAAAAATGTATAGTAAAAAATCAAAAATCGAACTATAAAAGGAAAAAATATATACTTAAGTCCAAATAAAAGTCCGTGAATGATTAAAACAAGGGTCCAGGCAGCTTCTTCTTGGGCTCACCAAGTTCCCATGGTACCTATTAGAAAAAGAAAAGAGAAAAAGCGCCCGATCCTTGTGTAAAATCAGATGAACATTTTAATATGACACGGACAAGACAAATGCACACTTACAATTTGTCTAATAAAAACAGGCATTTTATGGGACCTGCCCATGCACCAAACGAAGACTCCACGGTCACCTCCGCTCTGTGATAGCCAAGATGGTTCTGTAGCCAGTGTCTGTGAACGCCGTGAGCTCCAGGATAGATGGAATCCACTTGTATGGAGCTGTTAGCAGCGTGCGTCCGCCATTCTTCTCACGCATGTGATGCCGGGACCCGGAAGAACTTCACTTCACAATGTCTCTCTGGTGCTATAGCAGGTCAACCACGTCAGCCACCGTAGTTCCAAATGTAACTATCCCTACGCGTTTCTTCCGCGTAAGCGGATTTCATCAGGGGATGGACACCAATGGGACTGTCTGTTGTTAAATAGTCCCTCACATCAGTAAACATTATGTGACTCACAGGTGTATTAAATTCATTGGGTGTCATTAAATCAAGTTGATATCTGGTGCAATAAAGTTGATAACTAAAACATATTTGGACATAACAGAATTTAGAACGTAAATGCATTTAGTGAAAGTAGAAGAGGATAATACTGCAGATGGGCTTCATACACAATTCATATGCAAATTACATATTGACATGAAAAGGATGTGGATTTCACAACTTGTTCCAGCATATGTGCATTACAACCAATTATATAACTAAGTGAATGAAATAAAATAAATGACATATATAATGTGCCAATGATCTTTAGACCTTAATTCTATACACATCCTAACTATAACTAATACATTAATATTTTAGTTGTGTAATTATAGATAAAAAACGTGCTAATACCTAAAAAACAAACAATAAATAATTAATTCCATACGCAGTGCTTTATATAGTATGTAATTGTAGTAAACCTAATTAAGCTTGATAAAGAGAGGATCATTTAGTAGATCCCTCTATATATAGACTAGAAGGAAGAGATGAAACAGCAAGATACAAGTCTATGTGACTATAGATTGATATATCAAATCTAGACTTGGTTATTGAGAGACCTGATTGATTGGAGATAGAAACTCCTAATGTATATTTGAATGTTGAATATTAAATGTAGAGAGATGAATAATGTGGGTATAACTAGGGGCAAACAATAGCTATGTATGTTCTAACATACAGAAATAAAGGGGACTAGATAATAACCAATCCCAATAAAATTATTTGACTAGTGTTAGATCTAAGTGTAATTTCTGACCTATGTGAAGAATAAATATATATTTCTGTATTGTTATGTACATATAATGGAATTTTAGCAATATGACAAAGAAACGGAGCTCAATTTGAGCTTCAAAATGAGAAGTACTAGCAAGCTAAGAGGCAGCAGTCCAAGTGAGTTATAATAAGGCATATTCAAATTAATGTGAATATAAGTGGGTATTAAATACAATGTATTATTTGTGACTTATGTGTACTAGTAATTATTTGTACATTATTTTGTGAACTATGTTTTGTTACTGTGAATATTGAATTAGAAAGTATGAATAAATGTGATGTGTCAAAAACAAATGTTGTGTGTTTATGAAACAGTGTTGACCAAGGGTCCCCCATAAGCACTGACTGGGAAACTCGGAGGGAGCATGGAAAACATGCTCAACCCAGACCTCTGAGATCCCGTCACTGATGGTGGATCTTAATTATTACACTATAGTACTTGTGTCGATGCAGTCATTTAGACCCCCTGGACTCAATGTCTCTAACATGTAAATCCAGAAGGTCTCCCTTAAATTCAATTTTTTGACTCTGTCACCACTTAATAATGCTAGAGGGATGTGTTCTAAGCACATAACCGTCAATGATGATGGATCCTTGTTGTGTATTTCCAAAAAATGCCTAGATAGGTAATGAGTAGTAATACCATGTAGAATGTTTCTTCTATGTTCTAGGAATCTTGTGCTTAGAGTCCTTGTGGTTCTCCCCACATATTGGAGCCCACATTTGCATGTAATGACATAGATCACGAATGAGGATAGGCAGTCCATATGACTCTTGATAGTGTGTGTAGATTTGTTGTAAAAAGAAGTGACTTGATTGGTGTTGCACATATGTCTACATGTTATACATCTATTTCTACCACAAACGAAGTTGCCATTTGGGGTCGGTTTCGTCATAGAAGGATCTTTAATCTGTTTAAGGCGACTAGGTGCTAGCATAGTTTTCAAATTTTTGGCTTTTTTGTATATAATTGGAACTTTAGGTGGTAATTTCTTTCCAATTATTGGGTCCCTTAACATTATGCTTCATCATGCAACTATATATATATACAGCTAAACCCCGTTATAACGCGGGTCTCGGGGTCCACCCGGAGACCACCGCGTTACTAACGGGGTCGCGGGAAAAAAAATGGCCGCCGCGCTTTAGCGCATATTCATCCCGCGGGACAGGAGATGGGAGCGGGCATGTCCCTCTGCTCCCCGCTTCCCCCTGTCACCGCGGGACAGCCTGCGGGGCAGGTGATGGGAGCGGGGATGTCCCTCCTGTCCCCGCTTCCCCCTGTCACCGCGGGACAGGCCGCGGGGCAGGAGATGGGAGCGGGGATGTCCCTCCTGTCCCCGCTTCCCCCTGTCACCGCGGGACAGGCCGCGGGGCAGGAGATGGGAGCGGGGATGTCCCTCCTGTCCCCGCTTCCCCCTGTCACCGCGGGACAGGCCGCGGGGCAGGAGATGGGAGCGGGGATGTCCCTCCTGTCCCCGCTTCCCCCTGTCACCGCGGGACAGGCCGCGGGGCAGGAGATGGGAGCGGGGATGTCCCTCAGGTCGCCGCTTACCTCAGATCCCGCTGCCTGCATGGAGGTGGTAGCGGGGGGTTTCTTCTCCCCACCGCTGTCCCCGGTGCTCCCGCTGCCTGCGCGGGAGGAGGGGGGGGAGCGGGTGGTGGTGCTGGTCGCGGCATTTCCTCTGCTCCGACCCCACCCCCCGTCTGTGTAGAGTGAGAGAGTGTGTGTGTGTATGTATATATGGGAGAGAAAGTGTGTTTGTGTATATGGGTGTGTGTATGTGGGTGTGAGTGTGTGTAAGTGTCTGTGAGTGTGTGTAAGTGTCTGAGTGTGTGTGTAAGTGTGTGTAAGTGTGTGTGAGTGTCTGTGAGTGTCTGTAAGTGTGTGTGAGTGTGTGTGAGTGTCTGTAAGTGTGTGTGCAGTGTGTGTGCAGTGTGCAGTGTGTGTGCAGTGTGTCCAATGAGCAGTGTGTGTGCAGTGTGCAGTGTGTGTGCAGTGTGTCCAATGAGCAGTGTGTGTGCAGTGTGTGTGCAGTGTGTCAGTGTGTGCAGTGTGAGCAATGAGCAGTGTGTGTGCAGTGTGCAGTGTGTGTGCAGTGTGTCAGTGTGTGCAGTGTGAGCAATGAGCAGTGTGTGTGCAGTGTGTGTGCAGTGTGTGTGCAGTGTGTGTGCAGTGTGTGTGCAGTGTGAGCAATGAGCAGTGTGTGTGCAGTGTGCAGTGTGTGTGCAGTGTGTCAGTGTGTGCAGTGTGAGCAATGAGCAGTGTGCAGTGTGTGTGCAGTGTGCAGTGTGTGCAGTGTGTGTGCAGTGTGTGTGCAGTGTGTCAGTGTGTGCAGTGTGAGCAATGAGCAGTGTGTGTGCAGTGTGCAGTGTGTGTGCAGTGTGCAGTGTGTGTGCAGTGTGTGCAGTGTGTCAGTGTGAGCAATGTGCAGTGTGTGTGCAGTGTGTGTGCAGTGTGCAGTGTGTGTGCAGTGTGTGTGCAGTGTGTGTGCAGTGTGTCAGTGTGTGCAGTGTGAGCAATGAGCAGTGTGTGTGCAGTGTGCAGTGTGTGTGCAGTGTGTCAGTGTGAGCAATGAGCAGTGTGTGTGCAGTGTGTGTGCAGTGTGCAGTGTGTGTGCAGTGTGTGTGCAGTGTGTCAGTGTGTGCAGTGTGAGCAATGAGCAGTGTGTGTGCAGTGTGTGTGCAGTGTGCAGTGTGTGTGCAGTGTGTCAGTGTGAGCAATGAGCAGTGTGTGTGCAGTGTGTGTGCAGTGTGGCAGTGTGAGCAATGAGCAGTGTGTGTGCAGTGAGTGTGTGCAGTGTGTCAGTGTGTGCAGTGTGAGCAATGAGCAGTGTGTGTGCAGTGTGTGTGCAGTGTGTGTGCAGTGTGTGTGCAGTGTGTGTGCAGTGTGAGCAATGAGCAGTGTGTGTGCAGTGTGCAGTGTGTGTGCAGTGTGTCAGTGTGTGCAGTGTGAGCAATGAGCAGTGTGCAGTGTGTGTGCAGTGTGCAGTGTGTGCAGTGTGTGTGCAGTGTGTGTGCAGTGTGTCAGTGTGTGCAGTGTGAGCAATGAGCAGTGTGTGTGCAGTGTGCAGTGTGTGTGCAGTGTGCAGTGTGTGTGCAGTGTGTGCAGTGTGTCAGTGTGAGCAATGTGCAGTGTGTGTGCAGTGTGTGTGCAGTGTGCAGTGTGTGTGCAGTGTGTGTGCAGTGTGTGTGCAGTGTGTCAGTGTGTGCAGTGTGAGCAATGAGCAGTGTGTGTGCAGTGTGCAGTGTGTGTGCAGTGTCTCAGTGTGAGCAATGAGCAGTGTGTGTGCAGTGTGTGTGCAGTGTGCAGTGTGTGTGCAGTGTGTGTGCAGTGTGTCAGTGTGTGCAGTGTGAGCAATGAGCAGTGTGTGTGCAGTGTGTGTGCAGTGTGCAGTGTGTGTGCAGTGTGTCAGTGTGAGCAATGAGCAGTGTGTGTGCAGTGTGTGTGCAGTGTGGCAGTGTGAGCAATGAGCAGTGTGTGTGCAGTGAGTGTGTGCAGTGTGTGCAGTGTGTGCAGTGTGCAAAAAAAAAAATGTAAAAAAAAAATTTTTTTTTTTTTTTTTTTATTTATTTATTTATTTATTTTTTTAAACGGGAGCCACGGGAAAACCGCGTTATAACCGAATCGCGGTATAACGAGGCGGGTTATAACGGGGTTTAGCTGTATATACTGTATATATATATATATATATATAGAGAGAGAGAGAGAGAGAGAGAGAGAGAGAGAGAGAGAGAGAGAGAGAGAGAGAGAGAGAGAGAGAGAGAGATACACATGATGAACCAATATACAAATAAATGTTGAAGGGTATTCAAAAACATGCTCTACTACAAATACCACTTCTCCATACAGACACAGTACAATAAAATCATATTTCCTAAAAAAATCCAATCTCATCTTCCAATCAAAAGCATCAAATGCCAATCAAAACATTGCATTTACATTATATATGTGATGCATACAATCTATGCACCATGTATACTCTTCCAATGAATGTTAACAATAAAATATTCCAAACAAAATACCAATACATCCAAACAAGTATACTATTTAAACCAAGCAAGTCACCATAAATTAATTAGCATTCATTAATCAAATCACTAAACAATTCAAATACCATCCATAACAATTAAACAATTAACTATTTCAATCGTTAAACAGAACAAGTTACCATCAGACAAAATATAAGTACCCAAAACAATACAATATACAAAACAAGCCTCACCCTGACCTAAAGTACAGCATACAACACCAAAAATTACATCTATTTAATTCCAAAAAACATTACACACACACATTTATGCATAGCAGCATAGCCAAAATCATTTTAAACACTGCAATTCAAGCATTTCCTACCAAACCATTTCTTACCCTGTATTTATATATTAATCTAGACATACATACATACATACAGTGGCAAGAAATGATCTTAAACAAAAAATAAAAAATCACATGTAAAAAAAAACATAAAAACATGTACAAGTTAAAAAAAAATACATTTCTTTTGTTGACTTACCATTACTTGACCCACTCACCGACTCCCGTTGAACATCTTACTCTCGAACCAATCCACGCACAGGAACCCATAAAATAATAAACCATAAAATAATAAACCATAAAATAATAAATCATAACAATCCATGGGTCTTCTATTTGTAATCCATCTTCATCTGTATTCTTCTTTCTTGTATCTTCTTTAGCTCTCTTCCGGGGTCTTCTTCTCTTCTTCGGCCACGCCCTGGTCTTCTTTCTTCTGTAGGAGGTCCTTCCTCCTCGGTGTCTTTCTTCAAAATGAGACGACATTGGCTAGGATATTACTATAGATTTTGACATCTGAGTTCAATAGAGAGATGAGTCGGTAGCTACTGATGCAGCGGCCGTTATTCGAACACATCACGGCGCCGATTTCGAGTTCTCTGATGTTCCCCACGCAGCATGAACGCGGCCAAACGCCCCAGGCACCCGCGCTTATCGTGGATGTTTTGTTTGAATTTCATGGATTCTGTTTCTTCGTTTGCAATAAAATGGATGAATTGTAATGTGTACAGTACTGTGCTACAGTGCTACTGTGTCAATTTTATGTTTTTAAAAGCCAGAACACTAAAATTCGTTTTCTGCACTCGCCACGCTCGCATCTTAGTGCGGGGAGGCTGGAATTCATCCCACGGTTTCAAATCGGGATTCCGATGTACATGACACGTGAAGTGTTCCAATAAAGGCCGCTGCATCAGTACCACACTATAGAGGGTCTCGGCCTGATTTGTGTATAGTTGCTAGATTAGCGGTAGTCAAACCCATTTGGATCTCTCTGCCTTCTAAAAATGAATTTAACATCTCAAGGAGACATGGTGCCAGCTTAATTGAAAATGTTTTATTGTAGATTTTTTGAAGGCTATCGGGGCCCAGAGACTTGTTTGATGTAAGGTGCTTGATCCTTTTTGCCAATTTCAATTGTGTTATCTTGCTGTTTAACTTAATTTTTCTGTACTGGTTAGCTGCGGGAGATTACAAGATATTTCGAGATGGCTCGGGAATTTGAGGGATGAGGGAGTCACTCTGATGAGTTCAAATCATATAGATCAACGTAAAAATGACTTGAGAGCTTGCGGGCTATCTCCTTGTCATCATAGGGGACCAGACCATTTTTACATCTAATAGCGGGAAATTGTGTTTTGGTCTTCATCGCTCTTAGCTTTTCTAGCCAGGATCCTATCTGCCTTATCCCCTTCTGTTTGGTCCATTTTAATGTTCGCTCTACGTCCTCTAGTTCAAGTGTGCGCAACTGGGGTTTGCAGGATTTTCTAGGGGGGCACAATGGTTGCAGAGCCCTGTGATCTTCCCCCAGGCATCTAAATTAAATGTCGAAGGAGGCGCGAGGCCTCTTCAATTTCCCTTACCTGCTCTCAGCCGGCTCTTCAGTGATGTGTCGCCATGACAACGTGGCATCAAATGACGCCGTGGGGTAAAAAAGGGCGGGCGCAGGGAAGGGGGAGCACTAAAAGGTTTGCACATCCCTGCTTTAATTAAATCTTTTTTTTAGCTCAAGTCTGGCCCCAATAGGGCTTTATAGATTGTCTTGGATGGGTTAGATTTATGTTTTTGTTCCAATTGTATGATTTTGTCTGAGAGTTCTTTGTATATTTTTTTGTTTTACCTGTTTTTTTGTGGAAGGCCACTAAGATTAAAAAAAAAAACCCTAATCGTGACCTTATGGGCTTCCCAGAGCATTCTATGTATGTAATTATGTACTTATTTATATAGCGCCATTAATGTGCATAGCGCTTCGCAGCAGTAATATACGTGACAATCATATAAATAATAAATAATATAAATAACACATAAAGGGGAGAAGTGCTTCATAAAGACATAAGTGAAGTGAAAGTGAAGACATACAAGTAACATTTAGAAAAGGAGTCCCTGCTCCGAAGAGCTTATAATCTAATTTGTTGGTAGGGAGAACGTACAGAGACAGTAGGAGTGCTTTCTGGTAAGTGTGAATGCAAGTGGCCAAGGTTAATGTATGGGGTGTTAATTATCAGCCATGGAGCTACTCATATTCTTCCTAGCAAGTGTGTTTTAAGGTGGGTCTTAAAGGTGGATAAAGAGGGTTGTAGTCGGATATTGAGGGGAAGCATTGAGGGAGTCTCCACCGAGCCACTGTTTATATTGAAATAGTCATCTAAGTATGTCATCATTTTGTCTATCATTTCTCAATGGTTTAGGAGTGACTAATTCAACCTCCAGTGGAAAGAATTGCTTCTGGTAAAGGGGGCAGAAGAGTCAGCTCGACCGGGGCATGATCAGACCATGTGATTGGGCAGATGGCCTGGGAGGATGCCTGAAAATATTTTTGGTGACTAGGAGTTAGTCCAGTCTGGAGTACACCTGATGGGGGTTGGAAAAAATGTATAGTCTCTCTGGCCCTGGTGGCTTGCCCTCCAGGCATCAATCAAAGAGAACTCCCTCATCAGATCCCTGAATTTTTTGGAAGTCTTTTGGGTTGTTCTTGGTCCTTTGTTGTGGACCTATCCCAATGTGGTGAAATAGCCATATTCAAATCTCCACCGATAATTAGGGTGGTTAGATATTGATGATCAATTGCTTCTCGGACCTCCCTTAGAAATTCGGCCTGGTTATCATTTGGTGCATAGACATTGATCAATGTCAATGCTGACCCTGCAAAGGACCCATGCACTACTAGGAACCTCCCCCCAGGATCCAAAATCACCTAATCTGTTTTAAATCAAACACCTTGTTTTATAAGAATGGTGACTCCTCTTTTTTTTCTGCTGAAAGAAGAGAAGTAAGCCATCGGGAAATTATTTTTGAATGTGTTGGGCGGATCTTGAGTATTAAAGTTAGTTTCTTGAAGGAATAGAATCTTCCCTTTTGCCCTTTTAAACTATTAAAGAGCAAGTCTTCATTTTCTATTGCATTGTGGGCCTTTCACATTAAGGGGGCTATGCACTAAGCAGTGATAAGTCATTTTAAGAGCGCAAAGTGCTTTTAGAACGTGAAGTTCCTCCGAGCGCTATGCACTAAGCCGCGCAAACAGGCACACTGCGCTCTAAAACGGGCTTTTTCTTGAATTTTTTTCAAAGTCCAACTTTGATCGTACGATCAGCTGTTTGCGCTGAATCCTGCCCTTCAGCGGGATTCACTAAGCAACGCAAACCGATCATACGTGAAAGTTGCGCTCAATAAAGCTCACCAGCTAAAGGCAGGTGATAAAAAAGGCTGGACTTGTCCCAGGGTCCCCGTGGGAGTCCCGGGGTACCCGCGGGCCTGCGGTACCAATGTTGTGCCAACAAAAATACTAAACGAAACAATATTTCTAACTAAATACACCCCCCTAACACATACAGTACAATAATGTGCAAAATAACTATTATCCAGATATGGATAATAGATTATTTGCCATTATTAAACACTGCATTAGCATACCTAAATAAAAACAGCAGCAAGCTAATCCAATGAATACAAGCAGTAACAACATCAACAATGAATTATTTAAACCATTAATCAATGAAACCAATTAATTCCTAAACAAACTCAAAATGAATAGTAACACTAATCAATCAAACCAATGAATTACTACAACATTAATGAATGTAAACATTAAAAGACAAATAAATACATTAAAAAAATCTCTGAAAGAACCAAAAAAAAGCATTAGCCAACATAATACAACATTAACTACAAACGAACACCAATCGCAAACATTTTATTACATTAAGCAGGAAAAATACAAACAATTACATCCACATAAGAAACTGACATTAATAAAAACAACAGCAATACAAGCCACAAATGCCCCCCAAATATTGTCATAATAATGTATTAATCTGTACCCTAAAGTGGTACAGATTAATATATTATCAGTCAATGTGCCTCCCCCAAAAAATCAACTATCACATCCAATGAAAAAACCTGTAAAAAAAGACATTTACAAACATTGAATATATTACTTACCATTAGAAGCGGTGGCCCTCCGACTCCCGGGGTAACAGGAAGCTCACGTACCTTGAAGGCCTCCAACAGCATCCGATGCCATCCGCCATAAAGATCTGTATCAAGTACCCAAATCTTCTTTTTTCTTTCTTTAATCACCTTCTTCTATCTTCATCTGTCACCATTTCTTGATCTTCTTTATCTTCTTTCTTCATCTTTCAATCCAAAATACCCCATGTTACCTGATCCGGATCTTCATAGCGGATGGCATCGGATGCCGACAAATTGGGTAGTCTTCCCATGAGAGACCTCCTCGGTCCCGGGGTGTTGAAATTCACGATGGAACGTGAGGTAAGGGACCTTCACTTGCTTGTGAAGTATGTAATCTTAGAATTTTAATAAAACCCCAGTGATCGCCTGTGCGGATTTCAGAACTGCGTGGTCTCACGTGCGCTCCTGCACCTCTCCCACTCAAGTGTGGGGCTCCCCCTTGCAGAGCGGCATCCGCGGCTCGCGCAACATGCATGCGTGCACTTCCGACATCCCCAGACTCCGCAGGGTTAGCCTCCGGATCGCGGCACACGTAATCAGCGCGAGGTGTGCCTCATCAGCGCGCTGCGCATGCACGTGACGCACCCGAGCTCATGGCAACAGAGCTTAATCAGCTTGACCAGCTTCACCTGCCTCCTGCTCATACCCTATCACAGCCTACGCTGAGGCCGCTCCTCTGCTCCACCCTTCCATAGGATTGGGCAGTCCTGCCTGTATATGCTCAGCTGTGCCACTGGCACTTTGGCTGATCATAGATTCTTGTTCCCTGTGCTTACCTCTCCTGTGTTCTAGATTCCCTGCCTTGCCTTGCTTTTGTTTACCTGTGTATCGACCCGGCTTGCCTTTGGACTACCGCTTCTCTGGACTACTGACCTCGGCTATCCTCGACCCTCCGCTACTCTCCTACCCTGACCTTGGCATTCGAACCATAACCACTCTACCATCTCCAGCTCCAATCTCGGCTACTAGTACCCACTACATTCCGGACTCTCCTACTCTGACCTTGGCAAGTATATATGACGACTCTAACTTCTTCACTCCAGACCCGGCTATCTCGACACTCCATACTCCAGACCTGCCATTCCAACCTCAGTACCAGGGTTCTTGTCTTGTTTGTGGTGAGCTCAGCATGACAGTATGCTCAGCCCCACAATCATAGACCCCTCTGAGGTGGGAAAAATCTTGGCTTCCCACGCCAATATGTTTTCCAAACTGGAGAACTTCTTGGATCAGCTAGCCTCTGTATGGATTCCCTACAGCAGGACCTTTGATCCCTCACGGTAAAGGTGCAAAATATCACAGTACCCACTCCCTTGGCACCCCCCACTACACCACTGGTTAACCCCCACTACACCACTGGTTAACCCCCCATATACGGAACCTCGACTCCCTGCACCCAGTCGCTATTCCGGAGATCCCCTCGAATGTCGAGGCTTCCTAAATCAGTGCTTCATTCTATTTTAGATGACACCCTGTCATTTCTCTTCCCCAAGATCCAAAGTAGCTTACATTGTTTCTTTACTCATAGGCAACATAGGCATTGTTTCTTTACTCATAGGCTTGGGCCTCCCCCATCTTGGTGCAGAGGACGGATTTCACACGGAACATCGGACAATTCGCCAAGGAGTTCTGCTGCATCTTTGACACACCTGGATGTAGAGTAACTGCCACCACTTCTCTATTTCACATTACTCAAGGGAACTGCCCAGTGGCCAGATACAGCCTATCTCTTACTGCGCATCTATTACAGAGAGGCAGACCGAGGCTGTCCCCGGTAGGACTCACATAGCAGGGACCTCTGCTGTGTTACTCCGATGGGCCTTTATTTCATGGTCCTCTTGACCTTCTTTGAGGAGTTTAATTTCAAAATGTAATCTTAAGATCTCATCCTCAGTGTCCATCTCCATTTGGAGGGAATGCTCCATCTTGGATTCTAGCTCAGTTGTCCGTTGACTTAAGGGTGATATTTCCCCTTTTAGTTCGTTCACTGCTGACCAGAGTTCAGACTGGAAGGTCCGCATCATCTTTTGAAATAATTCCTCTATAAATGTTCTTATTACTTTGCTTCCTCATTCTCTGCGGCCCGGTCCCCCCGTGCCTGTGCTTCACACGTGGCCTGATATTCACTGCTTTGTTTGGCCACTTGCTGCGAGCTTCTGCAGAGGCGTGAGACACCTTGCGCCATGGTCTTTTTAAATTTAATCAACATCTTCATTCGGTGCTGCTGTTCTGGGGTGTTCCATGCTTCTTTTGGTGTCCTGGAAACTCGTTTAATATAGTTTATTCATCTGAAGGTTCCTGGAGCTCCCTCTCTAGGCTTCCATTCCCGATGACATCACCGGAAGTCTCGTCGTAATGTGCTATTTATAAGTGGATTGATTCCATGGTATTAATTATTTGTATTCATGCAAATTTCCCATAATATTTTTTAACACTGCGTCAAAATGTCATACCAAAACTGCTTTTCATTTCAAGGTAAGATGTGTATTTTCTCATTGTATAAAACTTTACAAAGATCCATCCTAATAAATATTTGTAGAACACAATGGCTTTCAATTTATTGCATTAAATAATGATACCAGACAGTTTTTCAATCTAAGTTCCACTATGATTATACTGTACTGTGTTTGCAGGTACTTTCAATATTAAATTAAATATACTCACATTAACAACTGAGTGATACAGTAACTCCACCTCTATTTAGTTTAACTTGACAGCTTGGTCTTTAAGGTTCATTTGATTTTCCTACCTTCAACAGCATTTAAAGGACTTAAAAGAAATGACTCAAACAGCAAAATATGTGAAAGAAAGTGGTTAATGAATGATAATGATGTTTATCTTCATTAAATTTGTTTTTTTCAAAGTATTACCAGACAGTAGCAAGGTGGTATGCATGAGAAAATGAGTTTGTAACATCCAGCACATTTCAAAACAAGCAAGGTGAAAGACAACAAATCAATCAAGTTTGGGACGCATCTCTATGTTAAATTAAATCAATCAAATAAGTACAGTTGTCTCACTGGCCATGTTTTATAATATATATATTTTTTAATATTTCATAGATTTTTTCCAAAGGCATAAACATAAACATTATACTGTAATTGTTTACTAGTATGGCATTACTTTGGCTAGATGTGTAGATAATGGTATTAATCCTTTTGTATTGTATTGTATTGTATGTCTTTATTTATATAGCGCCATTAATGTACATAGCGCTTCACAGTAGTAATACATGTGGTAATCAAATAAATAACAGATAATATAAATAACAGATCATGGGAATAAGTGCTTTAGACATAAAAGTAACATTTCGGAAGAGGAGTCAATGCCCCGAGGAGCTTACAGTCTAATTGGTAGGTAGGTAGAATGTACAGAGACAGTAGGAGGGAGTTCTGTTAAGTGCATCTGCAGGGGGCCAAGCTTTATGTATCATGTGTTCAGAATATCTACAGTGCTATTCATATGCTTCTTTAAGCAAGTGTGCCTTAAGGTGGGTCTTAAAGGTGGATAGAGAGGGTGCTAGTTGGGTACTGAGGGGAAAGGTATTCCAGAGGTGTGGGGCCGTCAGTGAAAAAGGTTTAAGGCGGTAGAGGGCTTTAGATACAAAGGGGGTAGAAAGAAGACATCCTTGAGAAGAACGCAAGAGTCTTGAGGGTGCATAACGAGAAATTAGGGATGAGATGTAAGGAGGGGCAGAAGAATGTAAAGCTTTAAAAGTGAGGAGAAGAATGGAGTGTGAGATGCGGGATTTGATCGGAAGCCAGGAGAGGGATTTCATGAGGGGAGATACTGAGACAGATCTAGGAAAGAGTAGAGTGATTCTGGCAGCAGCATTTAGGATAGATTGTAGGGGAGACAGGTGAGAGGCAGGAAGGCCGGACAGCAGGAGGTTACAGTAATCAAGACGAGAGAGAATGAGGGCCTGAGTCAGAGTTTTAGCAGTCGAGCAACAGAGGAAAGGGCGTATCTTTGTTATATTGCGGAGGAAAAAGCGACAAGTTTTAGAAATGCTTCGAATGTGAGGGGCAAATGTGAGAGAGGAGTCAAGTGTGACCCCTAGGCAGCGTGCTTGGGCTACTGGGTGAATGATTGTAGTTCCAACAGTAATGTGGAAGGAGGTAGTTGGGCCAGGTTTGGGAGGAAGTATGAGGAGCTCTGTTTTAGCCATGTTGAGTTTAAGGCGGCGGAGGGCCATCCAGGATGATATAGCAGAGAGACATTCAGAAACTTTGGTTTGTACAGTAGGTGTAAGGTCAGGTGTTGAAAAGTATATTTGTGTGTTGTCGGCATAGAGGTGATAATTAAACCCAAAAGATGTTATTAGGTCACCTAGAGAGAGTGTGTACAGAGAAAAGAGAAGAACTTTTAGAAGTTAATTGTTGATGCTCACATTTAATTTAACACAGGCTGAATTTTTCATATGGAAATGATATAATTAATCTAAAAGCACATTTTAGGCTTTAATGGACACATTTTCCTTAAGGTTTACTTTGTTAAGTTTTGTACATGTAACTACATTTCAGCCTTTCAAGAAATAAATTATATAGAAAACCTGTACATAAAATAAATAAAGGAGCATCTTTTAGAGCTATTTTTGGATTGCATTTTTAGTATTGTATTGTTATTTAAATATGGTATTTTTAAGGCTATTATGTTTGCTTTGATACATTGAAATGCATTTTATGTTCACAAACCCGTTCAAAGGACTTATCAGAATTAGATCGAAATTTAACATTGGCTTGTGTTCTTTTTTTCATCAGTATTTTACTGTTTGCATATTTTGTGCATTTTGTTCACAACATGAACACTGTACAGTAAAGTACTACTAACTGGGTAATTACTGCTTTTCTTTTTATCCAAGTGATATTGTGTGTAAATGTTTGTTATTCCTGAAAGGCAAGTAAAAACAGACATAATTTATTAGGAAATTTGAACTAAATGCAATTAATTATGGAGCTCCAGAAATAAATAGGGTATTGACTTACTTTGAAATACTTTTGTACAAACAATGCTCAGGGGAACTAAAAATGCAAAAGGAGATTAATATTAAATCCTTTATCAAAAATCAAATGTTTCTGAGGAGAACTTTTTTTTCCCCCCCTTCTATCTGTCGTTTAGCTGCTGAAGAGGGTGAAATGTGATTCAGGTGCTCTGGGGCACTAACCTCTATACAAAAGAATGGCATTTACCCTTTTTGCTTCTGACAAACTGTGTTTAAAATGAAACAATATAACAAGGAATACACGGAACCACAAATCCATCGAGATCAATATCCTCTATAATGGCACTGCTCCCTGTCATGATAACGCTAAAACATAAGAAGCCAGAATCATCTTCCTTTCAGAATAATTATATTGGCTGCATTACACGCCCACTTTATGTTCACTTCTTAGAACACAGAGGTATACTTAGGGGTGACCAAACTTATGGTGGTCCGAATTTTTTTTTGTAATAAAACTTTTCAAGATAATTCTACTCTGAAAATCGTGGGCTTGGAACACATTCCTATAGCTATACTTGGAGGTGACAGATTTAAAACTCTACCACCAGGAAGCTTTATGGATATAAAAGCTTTATAATGAACACTCAGGCAAATACTACCATAATTTTGCATTTAGTTACTATGTTTACACATTCATGAGGATCTCATGTATTTTCTCCCCCTTTTTTTCAGTGCAGTTTGTTTCTCTATTTTTTCTTTCTATTCTATGGGGGTCCTGTTTCTCGCTTTGTAATATTAATATTAATGGATGTTATATTGAAATTACATATTTCTACATAAGACTAACATCTGCATATTGTGATCCCAAGTGTATATATACAAATATACAGCTGAACCCTGTTATAACGAGGTGCTCGGGGTCCACATAATGAGATCGTGTTATAACCGGGATGGCGAAATGGTCACCACGCGAGGACTTACACGGCATCTGAAGCTCTCTCCTTGCTTCATCAGGCGGTATTCACGTGTGTGGCGCACATATCCAAGTTTTTTTTAATTTTTTATAACATTCAATGCTTTATTTCTAATACACGCATACAGCCCCCTCCCCCTACACTAATAATTTTAGCTTACTGTACCATGCAGGAATCGAACCCATGACCCTTCATACACTGTTAGGTTTGATAATTGAGTATATGACATTACACCAATTCTATGGTGCAGTGGTAGAGAATTCCTATTAGTGTCATGGAGAAAGCTGCAGATGCCGGGTAAGACCTCGTGCGGCGGTCATTTTGCTAAAAACAAACAAACTTGTAAATGTTTTTAAATCGAGAGCCACACTCAGACCACGTTATAAGCTGATCCGCGTTGTAGTGTACCCGGCTATAATGGGGTAGAGCTGTGTGTGTATATATATATATATATATATATATATATAACTAAACATTAAAATATGAGCATTGTTAGACTGGGGATAATCTTAGAGTCCTTGATTACTCTGAAATAAAGAATGGAAAAGAGACAAAATATGGTGAAGTACGTTTTTGTATTTGTTACTGCGCAAAAGTAGATCGCTACTTACAAAGTAACAGAAGTTTAGAGCATATAGGATATAAAATCCTCTCCGTCCTGCTTCCTGGAGTTGTAGTCTGCTTCCCCCCACGTGGGATGCCAAGATCCTCCGTGGTAAGCTTCCTCCATCTGCAGCTGCCTTCCTGAGCTCACTGATTCCTCCTCTGGTGCCGCGAGACTGCAGCGATGACGTCACTCAGCCGAGACCACAGCCGTAGCATCGGGAGTAATGTCCAAGGAGTACAAGGATATTCAGGAGGGAATTATGCTCAATATGACTTAAGGATAGGGGATGCTGTAGATATAATCAAAAGCCTCCACCCTATATATATATATAAAACAAATTGGCAGCCGGCAATCCCAGTATCATAAACAGTTTGCGGTGCATGTCCTATATCAATAGTAAGAGAAAAGTAATCCACTCCAGAAGGAGCAGACACAAGACAGCACTCAAAGGTAAGTAAGAAAACTTGTATTCAAAAATAAACATAATGTTTATTTTTGAATTCAAGTTTTCTTACTTACCTTTGAGTGCTGCCGTGTGTCTGCTCCTGCGGGAGTGGATTACTTTTCTCTAAAATATATATATATATATATATATATATATATATATATATATCCTTATATAATCACTATAAACAGAACAGTTTTACACAATTGAAGACTATGGCTTATGAACTAAGTGGCGATAAGCACTTATCGAGGCCTTTTTGACAAAAGGCCTACAACGAATTAGTAAGCCCCAATAAAAGCACTTTACAGCTATTTTTTTTTTCCCAAGGAAAAAAAATTGCTAAACGAGTGGTGATAAGCCACTTACAGTATCGGCAGGTTTTTAAACTCTCGCAATTCTAGTAGCGCCGTTAAGCTCATCAGGGATAATTGCGGCTCTAGAATTGAAATCCCTCTAAAAATCCTCCCACCAGGAAAAGTTGGCAGGAAGGTGGTGAGAAGCGGCGAGAGGGGACTTAGAAAAATAAATGCATTTTTATATATATGATTTAAGCCTGGAGTCTTTGGAGCTGACATGTATTGCTTTGTAGTTGTGAACCCGTGGTCTTGAAAAGCTGGAGTCATAATAATTATAAGCGTTGAGCTTTCTGACCTTATTGTGTCACCACTTATGTTATGAAGAGGTTATCATATCACTTGTCGATGTTAAAGCTATATAGGGGATACATGAAGTTTTCCTTTCAACAAGGTCGCTGGATAGTTCTATCGGGAGGTTTAAAGGTGCAGTTTAAACAATATCCTACATGTGTGTATTTAATTATAAATCATTTCTGTGCTATAACAAAATACTTGTACATTTAAAAAATATATACAGCTAAACCCCGTTATAACGCGGGTCTCGGGGTCCACCCCGAGACCACCGCGTTACTAACGGGGTCGCGGAAAAAAAAATGGCCGCCGCGCTTTAGCGCATATTCATCCCGCGGGACAGGAGATGGGAGCGGGCATGTCCCTCCGCTCCCCGCTTCCCCCTGTCACCGCGGGACAGCCCGCGGGGCAGGAGATGGGAGCGGGGATGTCCCTCCGGTCCCCGCTTCCCCCTGTCACCGCGGGCCTCCATGATGCAGTGGCTATGTCGTGCACTTTTAAAACAACTGCGCATGCTCAGTATTAGTAAGTCAGACATTTCGCACATGAAGCAGTTCCGGTCTGCACCAGCTGTATGAGCCATGTGTCCGGTGAGAGCAGGGATCTGACACGCTGTTCCTGCACCGCTGCTCTGTGCTGAGCCTTGTTGATCATCTCCTACCCCCTGTGTGCCGAACTATAGTCTGCACCATGCCTCCCACCATCCTGCACCACAATGCTGCGGGTAATGCCAACCACTGTGTGTGTTTGTCTCAAACAGTGTGGAGTGATTGTGTACGCAGTGCCATGTGTCGTTTTGTCTGTTATTGTGTCGTGTGTTCTGCTGTTAAATCATGCAGTGCTATGTGCATGTATGGTTGTGTATTGTCTTTGCGTCTTGCAGTCTTGTGACTGTGGCATGTTGTCATTGCATCATGCAGTATCCTGTTGTGCTTTTTATAATTGTCAGCAATTAACAAATGTCTTCTGATCAGGGTGCTATTTATGCTGGAAATAACAAACTGCCTTAAGTACAGTAGTGAGTGACATTTAAACCATGTGGCAATCATATTGAATGACTGGTGTGGGCTGTCCATGTTGTGTAACCCCACTTTGAGGTGGTAGCCAAACAATTTCAGATTGTGACCACATTCCCTATAATACTTAATTTTCAGTGCAGTGAGGCACTCTGATTGTTATATCCTGTTCGTGTTATTTTGTACATTAGTACAGCAATACAATTACAGATTACCTGATAGCTGTGCAACATCTGAGTGTCATGTGCCCTGGACCTTTGTAACTACAAACTGGTCTGCAATTCTCTGATATGACAGGCTGCCACACACACTTCCACATCACAATTCTGCCTGTGTGTTCAGTATTCTTGTTTGAACAGACACTAAAGCATAAGGTAACCCTACAAAGGCAGAATAAATCAATACAGTAAAAACTGCTATAGATGAATACGTGGACGTTTGCTATACAGTGTAGGTGTAAACATTAATTGGGAGCCATTTACAGGTGTGAGAGAAAATGAATCAAAGCCTGTTACAGGCGTATGAATGAATAAAGTTGCTGGATGCCTGCAATAGGTGTATAAACAAATTATTGAAAGGGAGTGTGCTATAGATGTAGGAATAACTATAAATGGGAGTTTGCTATTCAGTAAATGGGAACTGCTAGAATTGTATGAATCAATTTTAGCCTGCTGTGTGTGTGTGAGTGTGTGAGGGTCTGTGAGTGTGTGTAAGTGTGTGTGAGTGTGTGCAGTGTGAGCAATGAGCAGTGTGTGTGCAGTGAGTGTGTGCAGTGTGTTTAAAAAAAACGGGAGCCACGGGAAAACCGCGTTATAACCGAATCGCGGTATAGCGAGGCGCGTTATAACGGGGTTTAGCTGTATATATATTTTCACATACATTTGGAATATTTTTAATGTAGGAAGTATTTGCTAAGTCACAGCCCCTTCCCCATCTGATAGATTCTGGCTTTTGAGCCCCGCCCTCTCTCTAGCAGTGCACCAATTGTATCTAGTAACTGGCCAGTCACATAATATTGATGTACTATATTTCCCACAATGCTGTGCAATAAATTCATTAAATAAACCGAGCAAGCAATCGATTACAGGAGAACGGATTGATCTGCAACTTAGAAAATCACTTTTAAGTGTGCAGATTGTATTGATGCACATATTGAATGAGAGAAAATATTTTTTATTTTGTAAAACTGCCAGCTTGAACTGCAGCTTTAACATATAAACTAATTCTGTAACTGTGGTGACATATGGTCTCACTGGTTACATACATTTTAAACATTTTTAAATCATGGGTAACCTATTAAATACATTTTTTCTTCTGTCATCGATCAACAATTGCAATATTCCTATGGTCAATACAATTACTGGCTTGCCCTTTCAATCAATCCTATTTTTCTAACTCTTTTAACATGTAAAAATTTTATTGGTTGGGGGAGGAGGGGGGATTTAAAGTTCAAAATGCTTCAAAGATTGACTAACATTTAACAGAAAACTGCTAATTGCCAACCTAATTTTTGACTGTTGTGTACATGACCAATCATGGCATTAGAAACATCTGTTTTTATTTGTCTAATCAAGGTTTACGAATAGGTATGTCACATGTTCAAAAAATATCATGTTATAATGATTAGGGCATGCAACAAAACAGATATTCATTGGTTCTAAACACACATGTAGGGTATTGGTTCTAATTTTTTTGATTAACAGCTCTCATTATTTCAAGTCAGATGGCTTCATTGCATATCTACTTAAACCAAGCAAATCTCATACTTACTTCGTGGTAGAGATGGCAGATGCAGAGATGAAGAGAGAGTTTAGACACATTATGCTGAGGAGAACCCGGGCTTTGGAGGAGAGACATAGTGGAGAGAGGAGGAGAGGACAGAGGAGAAAGGGGAGAGGAGAGAGGTTGTGCCCCGCCAACATTTATACCGTGAATGAACACATTTGGAGGGGCTGACTGAGGACTAAATAATTAGCCGATATCGCTTGAGAAAAGCAGCAATTTTAGATCTTTATGCAGAATTAAGTGAAGATTTGATTCCATAACAGGCAGAGGTGGGTTTAGTCCCTGGCCTTGTTAAAATGCTGAATTCATTACATTTTCTTGCTTCTGCCTCTTTTCAGACAACTGTGGGCATATTAGGCAGGGCAGGGTCTCCTAGACTGCATTCTCACAGGCCTTTAGCCAGTTTCTATGTGCACTGACTAGACGCACTAGGATTTATATACATTTTGCTAGAGAGCAAGTAGAGTGGCTGAAACTCAGGAATGGATTTTATAATATAGCCAGGCTACCCTGCGTGATATGTGCAATAGATTGCACACATGTTGCGCTGACCCCACCTAGTGGAAATGAGCATGTGTACTGTAACAGGAAACACTTTCACTCCATCAATGTGCAGGTTGTATGCTACGCCAACATGAAAATTCTGAATGTGGTAGCCAGATTCTCGGGTTCCAACCACGATTCATGCATTTGAAACTGGTTATTTTGGACATGGTTGGCTGGTGGGTGAGTACAGTACATATAATATAAGTAAGTCAGAATATCACGTTTTTTGATATATATGGCTTTTATACAAAAAAAGTAATATTACTTTGAAATATATACAGTTTGCTATACTCAGATCTATTGTAAATAATCAGATAAGCTACATGTTCTCATGTTTAAAATTGAATTTCTCATACAAATGTACATGTCAATACACTTTATCACATATATAGAGGTACACACACCTTTTTTTACACAATGCAGATGTTATATCAGACAGAATATTTTGCATAGTTGGAGTCAAAATAGATAACATGAATTCATGTTATTAATGCCTATACTATGGATGTTTAATTTGCCACACTTACTTTCTGAAATAATGTATCAAACACCGATATCTGCAAGTTGGATGACCCTCTCATATATTTCTAAACACCTCACATCTGTTACTACATTGTTCTTGTTCAGCTATTGAATGTTTGAGGCCAATAAAAATATACATTTCTGTACATAACTAAATTGTAAAATGTGATAAAATATTTTCTCTCGCTGTATTATAGGTGATTCAGGATATGGGTCCCAACTGTGGCTTCTAACCCCATTAGGTGACCCTCAAACCTCTACAGAAGAGCGATATAATGCTGCACACTAGAGCGGTAATTGGGCGGACGTTTGGACTGTTGAAAAGTCGGGTCAGATGTCTGGATAGATCTGGCGGAATCATACAGTATTCGCCTGAAAAGATTTGTGACATAGTGATGTGTTGCTGCATTCTGCACAATATTGCACTGCTTCCCAATCTTTGAGACAACATATGGGAGGGTCTTAAGGAGGACCCTCCTCTCCGTGCTGCAGGGGATAATGAGCAGACAGGCAGTGGGGTGGAGACACGGTGGAATGGCATCACAATCTATTTCTCAAGTAATCTGCAATTAATGTTTTCATATAAATGTATCCTGCCCTTCATGGTCCTTTATCTTTTCTCATCATAGGATAGTGCAGTCTGTACACATCTTGGGTATTTAACTCCTGCTGTGTGTACATGCCCATCTGCCTATGGAATGTGAAGCTCAAACACCTTGTTATAACCATGCCAATAAATATGAATCATGTATGCATGAGGGGTCAATGTTGTGCATGTACAAAAACGGTATTCATTTAGTTTTGTGGTGTATGCGTGAAATGTATGTGATATACATGACAGCTGCATAATATTACACACTTCATATGTGAAGTCAGCTTACAAGTCATATACATAAAACTATTGTACCATATATGTATTTTAATAAAATACATTTTAATTTTTATTTATTCTTATTGTTTCCATTAACAAATATTATAAATATCAAAACTTTAATACTCTTACTATAGTGGCATTGCTACAGTCTGCTATTCTCCAGGGTCTATGCTCGTTGGTGGGGGGGGGCTGTCTCGCATTGGTATCTCCGACAATAGCGAACACACAGGCGTGAACTGCTTGCCCCACGAACTCATGCACATGCATGATGGGAAAGGTCAGATTGCACATGCGCACGGCACACAACAGAATTTAGGCCCGGGGTCACTTGCATTTCATGATATGCCACTGCTTGTACAGTTTATAAAATGTATTTAAAACATATTTAATTTTTCTACAGCAACCGTGTCGAATTTTTTAGATCATCCTCTCCAACATCGTGGATGTAACAGAGAGGTGGCAGAGTGTAAAAACAGTGAGTATCAAATGGTCACAGCAAATTTGTATTTACATTAAATTTATATATTGATGCCCGTGTGTAATAACTCATAATTCAATTAAAACATTGCTGAAAATCTTCTTCTTTATAATCTAAATGTGACGTTATCTGTTCTTTAAAAATAATGCAAAAGATTATTCTAATTGTACTTTGAGCCTGTATATTATAGCAAATAGAGGAATAAACCTCAATGTTCGGCACTACTAGCCCAATAGACACGCGTGCATCACACAGAGGCATCGATATTAACCCTATCCATACCAGAGACCAGAACCTTGAGCACCAGGCAAATCTGTAGCTGTAATGAGTAATGCCCCTAAGGCAATCACATAGAACAGGGATAAGCTGACCACGGTGATCATGAGGTTCCACGACGGGAACCAGCAGACCCCCGAAATTGCCGGACAAATCCCCTAGTGATGAATAATAATGCAGCAAACAGTTCAATGAATAGGGTACTCACAAAATCATCCGCAGGTGAGTCGAAGACATCCGGTATACAGCAGCGTGCATCCACAGGTAAGCAAGCAGGATAGAAGAAAAAAAACTGAGAGCACAGCAAAAAAGTGTGGAACTGGAGGCTAATGAAAAAATAACAAAAACTTTATTGAAACATGACCTAATTAAAAAGAGAAACCTCTAACGATGTTTCTCTTTTTAATTAGGTCATGTTTCAATAAAGTTTTTGTTATTTTTTCATTGGCCTTCTGTTCCACACTTTTTTGCTGTGCTCTCAGTTTTTTTCTTCTAACCTATATATTATGATGTATGTATTGTTCATAAAATAATTATAACAAGTAACAATTACATGTCATGTGTATGACAAATAAAATATTACCGTATGTGTATATTATTATGCACTTTGCAATTATCCGTCAACACTTTGCTCTCATTGAGGATGTATATTGGACAATCATTTATTGGTAGTAATTAATGTTTACACATTCAAAACATCTCAATCATATGTACTATGATTTCATTGACTTTCTAATTATTTAATAGAATTTTTTTCTATTATCTATTAGCAATTTAGCTAATCACTTGTCAGTGTGCAGATTGTATTGATGCAAATATATGTAGTAATTTCTCCCCCTCACCCCCAGTGGGGGATGCACAGCTTCTGCTACCTGTGTGTGGTCCGGACACCTGTTAGGATCAGGAGAGGTGAGTTGGATCTGCGGTGGTATGGAGATCAGGACAGCTTTAGGTTCTTTCTGTAGTTCTTCTCATGTTAGTGCCTCCGGCCATAGTGGGCTCCATCGTGTCCAGAAATCAGCCCACGCAATTGCATTCGTCTCCCTCCTGCCCAAGGACTGATACTTAGACGGGAGTGTAATAACAAGGGTCTTTATTCCGTGGCATTCACCCACTGCAGATTCAATTTGAATGGGCTACCAGGTACCCTCGCTGTGTTAATCCGATGTGCCATTAGTCTGCAGAAATGTCACAGAAATGTTGCAGCATGACTGGGGTATTGCCCCAGATTTTCCCAGGCAAATGTTTAGATACTCTTGGCTGCATCAGTACACTGTGGAGAAGGTTTGTAGATCACCTACCAGCAAGCTTCAAGAGTTGCAAGAAAAATATTCAGGGTTTAGAGCAGCCAAAGGGATACTCTGAAACATCTGCAGTCACTGTTGGGACATGCTGTATATGGGCGGGGGTGGGTATACGGGCAGCACACAATGGTTTACTTTGAATAGAGGGGTGCACACACACCAATGATTTCTGATCACCACCCTCCAAGCCTAAGGGGGCGAGTTGAGTTGATGAGGGGAGGCATTGGGGATGCCCAGTTTAGGATTTTAGTTTTTTTTTAATTTTGTAGTGGCGTACCCCCTGGCTACTATTCTACACAAATGGGCTGGCAGTAAACCCTGAAACTATCAGGTTGCCAGTAGTTGGTATGGGGTTTTCCCCCTCATCTTTGGTACTGCACTTGAGTGACAGTGGGGGATGGTACATCCTGGGGTAGCTGGGATGATGGGGTGCCCGCCTTCTGGCTGTACTCAAGGGCAGGACCGCCCTAAAGTTAGTGGTTGTTCCTTCCCTCTGAGGAAGGCAGGTCACAAGATTGGGAACCTGAGATTGGGTCCTACACATGTGCTCATCCCTACAGGGAGAAGTGAGAGTGGACCATACCTCTGCCTCTGCTAGGAGGTAGGGAAGGGCTAGGATGGCTGTGAGTGCCCTTGGCCTGTAGTGGCAGTCCAGTAACCATCTTCAGTGAGTACTGACAGACTGCTAAGTATTTGTTACTGCAGAAGTGTAGTAATAAACTGTTCCTGTTTGCAATATACTTCCTTCCTGGTGTGTGATCTACAGCAGCGGCAGCTTTTATTCGAGTAAAAGCCGCCGGCTACATGCGTCTGGGAAGCGGGTAGCCGCGGCGCGTGGCGGCGCACTGTGACGTCACAGTTACATGCGCGCCCGGCTTCCCCGTCTTCCCCGGCTTCCCCAGGCTTCCCCGACACCCCTGGAGATCAAATTAAAGTAAGCGGGGGTGCGGGGAAGCAGAGGGGCAGAGCAGGAGCCGGGTTCGAGGTCAGGAAGGGGGGGTAAATTGCGCGCGAAGTGGAGGGGGGGTGCGTGGGGGAAACGCGGCGGCGCGCGGTTTTTACTGGCGGCAGCTGGGGTAGATCCCGGCATGCCGCCGGCATTTAGTGCAATAAAAGATGTCGCTACTGTAACTGGGGCGGGAGAGGTACAGTTCTACCGTGGGAGAACATCTCAATTTCCCTGTTGCGTACAGCAGATGGAGGCACTGCACTGCTAAGTATCATATGGGGTATAAACCCCAAAAGTGTGTTCCTGTGTCCCCCAGTCATCGCGGACGACTCAGCCCTCCTGTTGCCAGCAGGTATATGCAGCATATACCCTGTAACGGCCCCTATCTGCGATTAAAGGTGGGGTGGGGGTAAACACTGTTACATGTATATATCTGTAGAGGGAGAGGGGGGTTGGTCCAGTATTAAAGGGATTGCACCCCATATGGCCACCCCCTGACCTCACCAGGGAGGCAAGGGGTTAACTGGACTGCAGTCCAGGAAAGTGGTTTACGCCTTGTCATGTCATGAAAAATGTATGTTCCCCTGTTCACATGTTTCATTATAATCCTGCATTTTAATGTTTTAAAGTGCATTTCTGTATCTCTAGTTCTGGAGTCGCAGAGAGTTGATATTTGGCCAAAGTGTGGAGTCACTGTAGGCATTAAGAACTGGCAAATTTTGACCCACTGAGCCCACCAGAATGGAACTTATTAATATGTGTAGATATTAAAGTATATATGTATGGTATTTTGGATCTGCTCTGAAAATGCAGACCATCTGCTATGCTAATAGGTCATGAAGGGCAGCCGGCTGATTGAGCCTAAGCACTGTGATCAAAAGTTAACTGCCTGATTGTTTACACTAAGTACTAATCAACAGATCAAGTACTGATCAACAGACTCTGCCACTCTAATTGTTACCTGAGGGTGGAGAATCATCAAACTGGAGTGGTTTGTAAGTGTTATGTCTACACCTACAAACAATGCAGATACTTCATTTGATAGACTGGTCGTCACCCCTGATTTAATTATGGGGCTACCCATAGAGCCTCAGTACACATGGGCTAATTAGCTGGGGGGCATGGGTTAATCTGTGTCTCCACGTTAGGGATTGGATACAGATAATTGTTCACCAATAGTCTGTATTCAATGTTAAGAATAGGGTTACACAGGTATATAAACTGTGTCAACCCTACAGTTTTTAGTTCTTCTTCTGATTCCACATGGAATGTCACCGGATTGCTGGAGAATTGCTAGCTGATACTTCTCCATCCCCCAACCCTAAGTAAGTGTTACCTTCTTGTCTGTTAATTGTACTATATTGCTGTGTTCACCTTATTTAAGGAACAAATATATTTTATTATATCTAAGCCTCGTTCAGTTCAACCCAGATATTTGGTGTTCATTATATCTTGTCATAAGCTACCGTGACAAGCTCTATAATTAACTGGTGGCAAGCGGTGGGATTGAACTGAACCTATATTACAGTGTTCTGCGGGACTGTGTCATATAGTGGGAACTCGAGAGTAATTGCGAGTTCCTGTGACTAAAGATATTGAACAAACAGTAGTGCAACAGTTAACACAAGTTATAACATCACCTCACTGCTGCAACCGTGAACCATGAGCGAGGTGGAAGGCTCATCCAACATGAGGACCCAAGCTCAGCTGAAGGACAAGTGCCGTGAATATGGACTGCCCTATGAGAACCAGGAGGTCGCAGACATGGTTGACGCAATCGGTGACTATGAAGCCCGGCTTGCAGAGCCTCAGGATACGGCTCAGCTTGCCCTTATACAACCACCGGAGATCAGGGAAGGAACCCAGTGCCGGGGCGGTGGAATCTCGGGGAGGGAACGAGTGCACCTCCCGGAACCAGTGCAACAGGTGGGGTACTGGTTGCTGTGGCTACCAGTCCGTTCACCCCTGAAATGTTGGCACTGATTACTGCGTGGGGAGACAGAGGGACACTGGAGGAGCGGCTGCAGTGTATCACTATGGCAGTGAACAGACCCGCTTTTTGCCCCCCTGTCCAACCCAACAAAGATGAACTCAAACTGGACCAGCACAGTCTCACCAAGATCGTGGAAGGTACTGATCAGATCAACAGTTTTCTAAATAACTTTGAGACACAGTGTCGGCGGTACAAAGTGCTTCCCCAGCATAGGGTTGCACGTTTGGACCCCTTACTGTCCGGCTTGGCTAAGCAGACGATGATGGTGCTTCCAGATGAGTATGCTGATGACTATGACCACCTGAAAGAACTGTTACTGTTTCAGTACGGTTTTACCCCTGAAGCCTACTGGGGTAAATTCCGGGAGGAAGAGAGGCAGCCCCAGGAGTCCTGTGTCACCTACGTGACCCGCATGGCTTTGTACAGGATATGCTGGGTGGAGGGCTATGAGGCACAGACTTACCAACGCCTGCTGGACCTCATATTTCAGGAGCAGCGCATGCAGCAGTGCCCGCCGGCGGTGAGGGCTTGGGTGTACGACAAGAAGCCCAAGACTTACCAGGAGGCGGCGAGGCTTGCAGACGACTATGTGGCCAGCCGAGACCTGATCACTGCCAAAACAGTAGCCAAGGTGGCGGTGGTGGTGGCACCAGCCAAAAAGTCGGCCAATACCCCCCAATGGACTCAGAGGCCGCCTGCGGGCAGCAGTCCACCAAAGGCGGGGGAGCTCCGGCACAAGCGCCGGTGCTAAAACTGCAACCGCCCTGGTCACATCAGACCAGATTGCCCAGAACCCCTGCGTTCCGGCAGACCCCATCAGGGGCAACTCACCCCAGCTGCGAAGCCGGTAGCCCACGTGCGGGTGGCTTCCACCAAAAACTCCGGACCGGTCATGGAACAAACTCCCAGCGAGACGTCCCATGCCACACCTGTCCTGGTTTCATCGGTGCCTAAAGCCAGGAGCATAAAACATCTCAGCACGGACCTGCAGCAGACGGACGGCCGGAGCACACATCTCACCCCGGTCACAGTCAGTGACCGGCAAGCAGTCGGCTTGCTGGATTCAGGAGCTGCAGTGACCCTGGTCCGACCTGATATGATCCGGCCAGAGGAATTACTCCCAGGCCCTGGGATACAGATCACTGTGGACGACGGAGAGCCACATTTCCTGCAAGTGGCCAGAATCTTTTTGGATTGGGGGTAGCGCAAGGGTGTGCGGGAGGTGGGTGTTTAACCCGGTTTGGATGCCGATGTTCTTCTTGGCAACGATCTGGGACCGATGACTTGCACCTATGACCAAGTGCCCAAGCCCGCTGCAGTGGCGGCGGTTACCCAGAGCCAGACAGCGGCAATGGTGGCGTGGCAGTCCCCCTGCCTTTGGGACCAACGTTAGCGGAGGGCGCAGAGGAGCACGGGGAGGTAAGCCAGGATCAGTTGCAACCACAAACTGACTTACTGTTCCCCCTCACCCTTCCCTATTCTCCGGACAATGACATGACTGGGGGGTGGCCAGAATTAGGAGCCCAGTTTAGGAAGGCAGTGAAGACAGACCCTACCCTAGCCGGCGTGAGACTTCGGGCGTCCGAATCTCAGGCAGGGGAAGGCACTGAGCACTGCCTATGGTATAAGGGACTCCTGTATAGAGAAGAAGGGAACCCAGGGATAGAGGAGGGATTGACCGGTAAGCGACAGCTAGTAGTGCCCCAGGGGTACCGACAGCAACTGTTACGGGTAGCTCACTCTATTCCATTAGCGGGACATCAGGGGGTCAACAGAACGCGAGCCTGGTTATTACAGCGTTACTACTGGCCGGGGGCATCTCGAGATGTAGGCACTTTCTGCCGCTCTTGTGATGCCTGCCAGCGAGTGGGTAAGGCGGGCGACCGTGTGAAGGCACCCCTGAAACCCCTACCGATAATAGGGAACCCTTCCAGAAAGTAGCGATGAATCTTGTAGGACCCCTTATGATTCCTAGCAGGTCAGGGAAGCGCTACATCCTCACGATGGTGGATTTTGCCACCCGGTACCCTGAGGCAGTAGAGCTTGGCACCACAGATGCCAAGACAGTGGCAGCAGCTTTGCTGTACATTTTTTCTAGGGTAGGTTTCCCTAGTGAGGTCCTAACCGATCAGAGGTCGCAGTTCATGAGTGAACTGTTACATTGTCTCTGGGATGCATGCGGTGTACAGCCCCGGCGCACTACCCCTTACCATCCCCAGACAAACGGATTATGTGAGATGTTTAACGGTACCCTGAAGCAGATGCTTCGGACCATTATAGAGGCAGAGGGGAAAGACTGGGAGATTCATTTACAGCACTTGCTGTTTGCCTACCGAGAGGTACCGCAGGAATCTACAGGCTTCTCCCCCTTCGAGCTACTATATGGCCGCAAGGTACGTGGGCCTCTGGACCTATTCCGCGAGGGATGGAAAGGGGAGGATACTGCTACTGATGCTTCAGTGATCCAGTATGTAGTAGATCTCCGAGACCGGTTAGAGATGCTCATGGGGGTGGCGCAGGACCACCTCAGGGCCGCTCAGACCAAGCAAAAGCAATGGTATGACCGGAATGCCCGTAGCAGGGAATTCATCCCAGGAAAGCAGGTGCTTGTTCACAAACCCACTCGGGAGAACAAGTTGATGGCTGCCTGGTCGGGACCATACCCGGTTATCCGAAAGGTGAATGAGTACAACTACGTTGTACAGGTAGAGCCTGAGAGGCATTAGACATATCACGTCAATATGCTGAAAGAATACAGAGCACCGAGTATGGGAGCAGTAATGGCCATTTGTAGCCCACTGCTGGAGGATCCGGCGAGCAATGCTCTGCCTGATCTCCTAGGGGAGGCTAGGCAGGGAAACACTGTGGAACAGGTAGAGATAGGGGCACAGTTGAGTGCTAGGCAGCAGGTAGAAGCCAGTGACATGCTAGCTAAATTTAGGGCCCTCTTCACTGACATGCCAGGGACCACATATCTCACAAAACACCCAGTGCACACATGGGATCTGCAGCCTCTGCATAAGCATGCTTATAGAGTGTCAGCAGAGGTTAAGACCAATATGGAAAGGGAGATAGAGGAGATGCTGACCCTAGGGGTAATTACTCCATCCCAGAGTCCTTGAGCAAGCCCAATAGTCCTAGTCCCTAAGAAGGACAAGACCACCCGGTTTTGTGTGGACTACCACTTGCTCAATGCTGGAATGGTGTCAGATGCCTACCCCATGCCCCGCATGGATGAGTTACTGGATGAACTTGCAGGGGCAAAGTATCTGACCACTATGGATTTGAGCAAAGGCTATTGGCAAATCCCACTGACCCTGGAGGCTAAGGAGAAGTCAGCATTCATCACTCCAAGAGGCCTCTATGAGTTTTTAGTGATGCCATTTGGGATGAAGAATGCCCCAGCTACCTTCCAACGCCTGGTAAATAGGTTACTGGAAGGGATGCAGAGCTATGCCAGGGCTTCATTAGATGACTTTGCTGTCTTTAGTAATTCCTGGGACTCCCACTTAGGACATGTAGCTGCGGTGCTGGATAGGATCAGGGAGGCTGGGCTTAACTTGAAACCCACTAAGTGTATGGTAGGGATGGCAGAGGTCCTGTACTTAGGGCACAGGGTGGGTGGAGAGCACCTCAAACCAGAGCCAGCCAAGGTAGAAGCCATAGTTGAGTGGCCTGTTCCAAAAACCAAGAAACAGGTCATGGCATTTTGGGCACCGCAGGGTACTATAGGAAGTTTGTCCCACAGTACAGCGCCGTGGCCAACCCCCTGACTGATTTGACTAAGAAGCAACTGCCTGTGCTTATCACCTGGACTCCTGCCTGTGAAACTGCATTCCAGGCACTGAAAACTGCACTTGCTGAGGCCCCCATACTGGCTGCCCCGGACTATACCAAACTTTCCTCATACAGACTGATGCCTCGGACTATGGCATTGGGGCTGTGTTGAGCCAAGTGGGGGAAGACGGCAGAGAGCACCCTGTGGTATAACTCAGCCGAAAACTACTCCCCAGAGAAGTGGCCTATGCCACCATTGAGAAAGAGTGCTTGGCCATTGTGTGGGCACTAAAAATACTCCAGCCCTATGTGTATGGAAGGGCTTTCACGGTCCTCACAGACCACACCCCCCTGAGTTAGCTGCAGAGGGCATCAGGGGAGAATGTCAAGTTGCTAAGGTGGAGCTTGGCCTTTCAAGAGTTTGAATTTACCATTCAGCACAAAAAGGGAAGTGAAAACAGCAATGCTGATGGACTTTCACGTCAGGACTATCCCTCTGAGACTGAGTTCATTAATGGTGCCAGCAGTGCCCCACTCCCCTTTAGGGCCAGTGGGCCACAGGTCACCCATTAAGAAGGGGAGGTGTTGAGGGAGAGGGGGGTTGGCCTGGTATTAAAGGGATTGCACCCCATATGGCCACCCCCTGACCTCACCAGGGAGGCAATGGGTTAACTGGACTGCAGTTCAGGAAGGTGGTTTATGCCTTGTCATGTAATGAAAAATGTATGTTCCCCTGTTCCCATGTTTCATTATAATCCTGTATTTTAATGTTTGAAATGCATTTCTGTATCTCCAGTTATGGAGGTCGCAGAGAGTTGATATTTGGCCAATGTGTGGAGTCACTGTAGGCATTAAGAACTGGCAAATTTTGAACCACTGAGCCCACCAGAATGGAACTTATTAATATGTGTAGATATTAAAGTATATATGTATGGTATTTTGGATCTGCTCTGAAAATGCAGACCATCTGCTATGCTAATAGGTCATGAAGGGCAGCCGGCTGATTGAGCCTAAGCACTGTGATCAAAAGTTAACTGCCTGATTGTTTACACTAAGTACAAATAAACAGATCAAGTACTAATCAACAGACTCTGCCACTCTAATTGTTACCTGAGGGTGGAGAATCATCAAACTGGAGTGGTTTGTAAGTGTTATGTCTACACCTACAAACAATGCAGATACTTCATTTGATAGACTAGTCGTCGCCCCTGATTTAATTATGGGGCTACCCATAGAGCCTCAGTACACATGGGCTAATTAGCTGGGGGGCATGGGTTAATCTGTGTCTCCACGTTAGGGATTGGATACAGGTAATTGTTCACCAATAGTCTGTATTCAATGTTAAGAATAGGGTTACACAGGTATATAAACTGTGTCAACCCTACAGTTTTTAGTTCTTCTTCTGATTCCACCTGGAATGTCACTGGATTGCTGGAGAATTGCTAGCTGATACTTCTCCATTCCACAACCCTAAGTAAGTGTTACCTTCTTGTCTGTTAATTGTACTATATTGCTGTGTTCACCTTATTTAAGGAACAAATATATTTTATTATATGACAATATCCCAAATCACTTTTAGTGCTCTTGAGCTGCTGAAGCTAGCACAGGCTAATTTAAAGCACTGCTGGCTGCAAAATGGGTGGAGAGTTCAGGGTGTACATGGTAAGTGACAAGGGTCCTTAGTATGATAGCTCCGCTGCCATTTTAGGTACATCACAAGGACACTGAAACGGTTAACTCTGCCTACAAAAAATTACAATGGTAATAGCAGAACACTACTTTTAGGTGTTGTTTTGGCTTTGATTCTGGAAAATTTTAATGATTTTAGTTTCAGTTAACAAAAATGTTTTTTTTTTTTTTAAATTGTTTGGTTTTGAATGTAAAATAATGAACTTTTTCGCAAAAGTAATATTTTTCTTTTTTTTTCAAAAACTTCAACCACTTTATAAATTAAAAAAATAAATAAAGTACAAGAAATAACAAAAAGAAATTCAAATAACAACAAAATAAAACAAATTTGAGGATGAACCTTTCTTGTTTTTTGGCATTTATCTCAGATTAAAAAATGTGTTCCGAAGTTCAATTCTAAATTCGAATGAAATGCTCAAATTTCTCAGGTTCACATTTCAAATCAGATAGTTAAGCTCTGTTCCAACTTCATACAGGTACATGAACACAGTGTGGTCTTTATGTATTGCAACATTGGCAATTTAGAATATACCTCTTGATTGTGAATTAATTAGATTCAGGGAAATTAGAACAATGTGAAAAAATAGTGCTTTGTTGGACTACAACATGAAAATAAAGCATCAGGCCATGAGCATACACAACAAGCAGCTTCTACTCTAATAATGGAGTTGAGATGGGGGAACACTGACCTAAAACAATTACAACACTGCTCAGACCATGGCTGCAGAATACAGTAAGATTTTTTCTGTGGAAAACAAATACATTAAAGCCGATTCCCTAAATTACTGCTAGAGGGCAGCACAGCATTAGAAAACAAATTACTAAATACAGGACAAGTTTTCTCTCTTACAGTATCACTTTGCTTTGTTTTTAACGTACTTTTCTTTAAAGGGATGATTCAGATATACAGTAGCGCAAAAGCAGTTTAAGGCAGTCAAAAAATATTGAATCATGTCCTTAGTCTTCTCTCATCTGTCTTTCATTTTAAATATTTGCTGTGCTGCACCGTTATTTTATTCAGCCATATATTTGTATGTTTTTCAAAGAATATCTCTTCTTGTCACTGTGCATTTCTCCAACTGGTAATGTCAACAATTTCTACAGTATGTGCCAACACCTTCTTTATTGTTTGGTTGCCTTAGCCTCCTTAAGAGGCAGCAGCATTGCTGTTGCTAAGCCATGTAACATGAGAGTATGAAATGTATGTCGAAACCAGGGCCAACAACAGAAATCATGGGCCCAGGACAAATGAAAGAAGGAGCCCCCCCACACCCCACTAGCCCCCCCACCACGGAAAACATTTTTTTAGCGCGCAACTTTTACTTAGCCCCCCAATACATATAAAAATACACCACCACCCCCAATATATATATAATTATACCCCCACACCCCCAACACATATAAAAGTATACCTCACCCCCAACCCCCATTCATATAAAAAATACACCCCTAATACAAATAAAAATCAGACTTACCTTGTGGAAGGTCTAGCTGTGGGGTGGCCGGTGGCTTTGAGGTGGGTAGTTTGCTGGTTGCTTAGGGAGAGCCATAGGCTGCAAATGGGGGCCATTGCTACAGGGGGCCATTGATGCGGGGGGCGGTGGCTGCGTGATGGTCAGTGAGCCGGTAGCTTAAGGAGGGCCGGTGGGCTGGTGGCTGCTACTGAATGAGGGCGGTAGCTGCTACTGGGGGGGGGCGGTCGCTGCTACTGGGAGGGGCAGGGGGCGGTAACTGCTACTGGGGGGCTGTTGCTGCGGGAGGGCTGGTGGCTGCAAAGGGGGTGCTGTTGCTAAGGGGATGGGGAGGCATTAGGCCGGTGCTGCAGGATGGCTGCGAGGGGGAGGGGGGCTAGGGTTGGGGATGGTGGACCAGTGTCTTTCGGAGGGACGGTTGGCTGGTAGCTACTACTGGGGGGGGCGGTGGCTGCTACTGGGGGGGCGGTGGCTGCTACTGGGGGTGGGGCGGTGGCTTCAAAGGGGGTGCCGTTGCTATGGGGAGGGGAAGGTGTTAGGACAGTGGCTGCAGAGGATGGCTGCGAGGGGGGTGGGTGGTGGCTAGGGTTGCCAGGTAGCGTGTCCAAAAATACTGGACACAATGCTAAAATATGCGAGATCCTCCCAATACATATAAAAATATAGCCCCTCCCCAATACATATAAAAAATACCCCCGCATCCTCACAAATCATATAAAAATACACCCCCAATACATATAAAAATACCCCCTCAATACATATAAAAATACCCCCACCTCCCCAATACATATAAAAAAATACCCCACCCCCCAATACATATACAAATATACCCCAAACACCATCAAATTCATATAGAAAATATACCCCCACCACCCATTACATATACAAATATACCCCAACCCCCCAATACATATACAAATATACCCTAACACGCCAATACATATAAAAAATACCCTAACCCCCCCAATACATATATAAAATACACACCCAATACATATAAAAAATACCCCAACACCCCCCCCCACATACATATATAAAATCCACCCCCAATACATATCAAAATTAGACTTACATTGGGGATGGTCTCAGGTCAGGCCCGGTGGCTGTCGGAGGCCGGTGGCTTTGGGGGAGGCCGTTGCTACGGGGGGGGGGGGGGGGCGGTGTGCCAGTGGCTGTGGCCACCACAGCAACTGTCTGTCTGTCCCACACTAAGGCTGCTCACGTGCGTGCCGGGCATCCCTCTGACGCCGGCACGCCAGAAGCTTAGCCCAGCTGACTTCCGGCGCTGCCGTCAGAGAGACCGGCCACTGGGTGCCCCGCAGCCACAAAGGGTTTTTTTTAAAATTTATTTCATGGGCACGGCCACGCAGGGGGCCCGGGTGGCCAGGGCCCGTGACTCACGGGGCCCGGGATGCAAAACCCAGCAAACCCCCCCTATTGGCGGGCCTGGTTGCAACAGCCAGTAATTAATCCGGCCATGCACGCTGCACCCACTCAAGCCATTGCAAAGGAAAAAGGCACACATTAACGTGCGGTGCATACACAATCATAGTCATACTATGTATATGCTAATGTGGCTCAATGGTCTAGAGTCATCAATGTAGTTAGCCCCATTTTTTAAGGTGCAAGTAATGAAAGTTGCATGGCAAAAAATAAGGAATGTTTTCCCGTGTCTGGTACAAGTATTAGGACCAGAACCAAAATGAATGAATATTGAAAATTGTGTAATTTGGGGTCCAGTTATCAAGACACAATATATTTTGGAACCTGAAAACTAACAAAAAAATGTTTTGCACTATTCACAATTTAATTGAGTGACTTAATGTGTACTAACACTTAAATAAAATATTATAGTGCTCATTCGTGACAGCGAATCAGTGAATCCAACCACCCCGGTTGGATATAAACACGTGAAAAAACAGAACTGTGCAGCGCCTGACAGTGACAATAATAATTATAACAACAAAGAGGAATACCGGCATCTAAAAGTCCAATTAGGTGGAATCCTGGATATCCAGTGAAAATACAGTAGTTCAAGTTCCAAAATGATCAGCAACCTGTCGATCTTGTAATGACCAGATGCAACCTCATTCATAGGGAGTGGAACATGAAATGAAACAAAAAATATATTTAGTGCAACACAGCTATGACAATTCATACAGACATGAAATCACAGGACCTGCTAACAACACAAACAGAACTGACAAACACAGACAGGACTAACAACCACAAAAGCAAAGCTAAGGAATAAAAATTAGTTTTAATAACTATATTAGATAAGATTGTAGACATTAGCAGGAACGCCAATCCGGTTGGGTAAAACCTGAGTAAAACTCACAGGACGGCAGAAGGTTAATGGCAATATACGTCAGCCACACTGGTGAGATCTATCATCCACGTGTAGAGGATTCGCAGGGCCCCCAGATCACCGTGTGCTCTTCCGTATGTCCTGTCTCCTTAGACCCGGAAGCGACGTCTCCGGTGTACTTCTCCAAGTCCCGTGTCAAGTCGGGACCGGTAGTGACGTCACCGGACGTGGCGTCACAAGCGGGCGGAACCTTTTGACAAAGCTTGAGAGGAACGGCGATCTTAACTCCTCTGCTGCTCTTCACCAAGTTATGGTATTCTGCACAAGACCTACTTCACCTTCAATGTCCTACAATGTCCAGCAATGAATAAAATAGCCCTACGCGTTTCGTGTGCGTAAGCACACTTCTTAAGTGGACAGCATCATATTTACTAGGGCCACAAATTTAAAATCTAAATTGGCCCCTAGCTGTCCACTTAATGTCCACGTGGATGATAGATCTCACCAGTGTGGCTGACGCATATTGCCATTAACCTTCTGCCGTCCTGTGAGTTTTACTCAGGTTTTACCCAACCGGATTGGCGTTCCTGCTAATGTCTACATCTTATCTAATATTGTTATTAAAACTAATTTTAAATTCCTTAGCTTTGCTTTTGTGGTTGTTATTCCTGTCTGTGTTTGCAAGTTCTGTTTGTGTTGTTAGCAGGTCCTGTGATTTCATGTCTGTATGAATTGTCATAGCTGTGTTGCACTAAATATATTTTTTGTTTCATTTCATGTTCCACTCCCTATGAATGAGGTTGCATCTGGTCATTACAAGATCGACAGGTTGCTGATCATTTTGGAACTTGAACTATTTCCACTGGATATCCAGGATTCCACCTAATTGGACTTATTAGGCGCCGGTATTCCTCTTTGTTGTATTCTTGTGTTATGATTGTACCATCAGATTATCATCAGGCTGCCTAGCTTGCTACTAGGGTTCACCCTCATATTAGGGTACATTATTTATCTCCATTAGCGCTGTTCTACATCACCTTTTTTTCTTTCCAAATAATAATTATAAATAATCTAATACTAATAATAATATCAAGATACATTTGACCGTGCAAAAATGTCCTTAGAATCAATGTCCAATTTAAAGGAAAGCTGGATCCAGATGAAGCTCAGCATATGTGGAAAGAGAAGAAAAAATACAACAACATAGTGTGATACTGTTGGATTCATCTATGAACAACCTATTAGGAACAAACTGGTGCATTGCAGAGGTAGGACACAGTCAAAAAAGGTAAGTAAAAAAGGTACATTTAATAAATTTAAAAACATGTAGCATGATGGTAGTACACTCCTCTCGCCAGGCGAAAAATTAGAATCCTTCTTACAAGAGTTAGGTAGGAACATAAACACGTAATGGTATCTTTCACAGGGGGTGGCTGTTAGCAGTCTCCGGTGTTTAGAATCCCCAGGAGGGTGGAGGAATGGTTGTGGTAGAGGTTAACCCCTTGTTTGCCTTAACCATTAGTTAAGCACTGCATTGCAATAGTTTTCTATCCAGTTAGGTAGCCGCGGTGGGGGTAGGGGGTAGGCATCGATGCAGTCAAAATCTACACCCTGCTCTGCACTTGGAGCAGATAAATCGCGGCCCAAGTCCGGCCTGATCCAAACCAAGTGCAGCACAAGTGGGAATTAACATCAGGATTAACATTGCGGGTGTCACGGCTTCTAAATGGGACTCCAGCTGCGTTAATGCTGCTGGGTCGCACCAGTCTGGAAGAGCTGTGAGAGCAGAAGGAAATGGTCTCTCTATCTGTCCAGCTCTAAAAGATGATCGCACTGTTATTATTATTATTTTTATTACATATGATTGAAGCAAGGAGTCTCCGGAGCTGAACCGCATTAATTTCAGCTCCGAAGCCCCCTGCTTCCAGAGGTGCAGGCCTCTTTATGAGGTGCCGATATCTCATGCAAATTTAAATGTCCTGCGTCCCACCACATATTTCTCTAATAGGGATATTGCTAAAATCTGTGTGCGGTGATGTGGGTAGAGGGGGTGTGTGATGGGTAGTAGCCCCAGGGAATGCTGGTTAGGCCTCTTGGGGGGTAATAGGAGGGGTTAAACCCTTAATTGCCTTAGCGATTACTACCTGCTAAGGCAATGAAGGGATTACTGGCCAGTAAATAGGGTTTTAAATGTTGGTACCACTGAAGAGGAGGATAAGAATGTTCTTCATCTTGACAGGGGTAAGTACTATTTTTATTTGCTTTAGAGTGGCTCACTATAGATTGATTATAAATGGGCAAAAGCACTATTAGTCACATTTGGCTTATAGGGCTATTGCCGATTACTATGTGTTCTGGGAGAGGGGTTGTTGGTGGTAAAGGGGATGGTTGATAGGGGAAGTAGGGTGCTCATTAAAGGGACAGAGACAGGGGCCACTTCTCTTTGCTCTCTCAGTGCAGCTATTCCAGACTGGTACGGCCCAGCAGAGTCCCATTCAGAAAAAGGGACCTGCTGTGCTAATCCTTATGGGAAATGAGTCTACTGAGTTTTAGGGCATGGGGAAGCTGCTATGGGGTGGTCGTCAAGCTCAATTCCGCTGCAGTTTCCTTGCGGACAAAATTCAAGTAAATGATACTCCATCTGTATACAGCAATTACCCCCCAAAAAAATCCAAACATAAATCCATTGATTGTCACTGTGGATAACTAGATCCTCTTAATGGAGCGCCTGGGTAGCCATATTGGCAATCAATATTAAGCTATAATTTAAAAAAAATATTAACAATTAAAATACATGAATTTCCTCCCCTTCATTACCTTAGTGGCTAACCGCTAAGGTAATGAAGGGGTTAACCCTCCCCCTTTCGAGGCCTAACCATCCTCCCTGGGGAAACTACCCTCATTACCCACCCCTCTAACCCAAACAATCCCCCCCACCACCACCACCACACACTGTGATGGGCAATAGCCCTATTAGCCAGATATGGCTAATAGCGCTTTTGCCCATTCAAAAGCATACACAATACACAATAACATTAAATAACATTTACAATACAATAATAACAAACACTAGCCATTAAATATATTGATTTTCACTGTGGTTACCTATGCCCTCAAAAACAATCCATGCTTGATGGCACAAAAATCAACAACAACAAAAACAATTATAAATAAATAAATCTAAAAAACATAAAAAATAATCAATGACACAAAAATAAACACAAATAAAGATGATAGGGAACACATTTGACTATAGGGTGCCCATTGATTACTAATGTGGCTATCTGTGCCCTGTTGAGATCATAGGTAACCCAGTGAAAATCAATGGATTTAATGACTAGTGTTTGTTTTTATTGTATTGTAATTTGTATTTTATTGTGTATTATCTATGCTTTTTGAAAGGGAAAAGTGCTATTAGCCATATTTGGCTAACAGGTCTGTTGCCCATTTTTGTGTGTGTGGGTGTAGCGGGAGTTTTTTTGCTGTGGGTAATGGGAATGGATTCTGGGAATAGTAGCATTGGGGAGGGTGATTAGGCCTACCAGAGGGGGGTAATGGGAGGAGTTACCATATAAGTTACTACCCACTAAGGTAATTAAGGGGTTACTGGTCAGTATATAGTGTTTTAATGGTCGGTATCTGCCCTTTATTGGCTGTTGATGATACTGAGAAGGAGGATGGCCTTCATCATGGGAGGGGTAAGTGCTACTTTTATTTTCTCTATTGTGCCCATAGATTTCCATGTGAGTATCAATGCCCACATTGAGGGCATAGGTAGCTACAGTAAAAATCAATTTAATAGCTAGTGTTTTATTTTATTGTAATGTATATTTTATTGTATTTTGTAAAATGTATTTGTTATGCTTCTCAAAGTGCAAAAGCGCTATTATCCAGATTTGGCTAATACTGTACAGTAGGCCTATTGCCCATTACTGTGTGTGGCGGTGAAGTGGGGTTATGGGGGGTAGAGAGGTGTGTGATGAGGTTATTTGCTTCAGGAAAAGTGGTTAGGCATCCTGGCGGTGGCAGGGGGAGGGTTAACCCCCTCATTTTCTTACCGGTTAGCCACAAAGGTAATAAAGGGGTTATTAATGAGTTTTAATTGTTAATTATTTTTTTTCATTATAGCTTAATATTGATTGCAATTGTGACTATCCAGACTCTCTATTAAGAGGGTGTAGTTATCCACAGTAACAATCAATGGTTTTTGGTAATTACTGTAAAATATATTTTATTTTGGTTAATGCCCCAAACCACTATTAGTCACATTTGGCTAAAAGGGATATTGGTCTTTAGTCTAGAAGGGGGGTGAATGGTTAAACCATCTCGGGCGGGGAGGGGTGTTGATGGGTGGGTTTTACCCCTTCATTACCTTAGTGGTTAGCCACTACGGTGACAAAGCTTTGCTTTAACTTTATTTGTATTTTTAGTACAGTAACAGATTGCTCACCACAAACAAGGCGTGACCACGAGGACAAGGTGGGGATTGATATATAACACCAACCCACAGCCGCGTGGGCACGTCTGGAGTGTAGATACTGTAGGTCGGGGTTGGAGAGGTATAGATGGTCAGAGATACTTGCCGAGGTTGGGGTTGGAGCGGTGCGGATTGTTAAAGGTACTTAGCCGTGGTCAGGATTGGAGAGGTGCGGATTAACGTGGTACTTTGCCGAGATCGGGGTTGGAGAGATGTGGATCATCATTGGTTGCCGGGGTCAGGAGTTCAGAAGAGCAGAGTCAAGAAGAATAGCCGAGGTCAGAAACAGTGGAACTAGGAAACGGAGTATTAAACAAGACTGTGGAGGCAACGGTAGTAGTAAACACTTCACACGTAGGAAGGTTTATGCTCAGCCGATTTGCCAGTGGGCCAGCTGAGCATGTTAAGGACACAAAGACCAATGAGGTAACAGGCTGGAGGAGGCAGGTCAGAGAGAGTGAGTGTGATATGAGGAGACAGTGCAGGAGACAGGTGTTGGGAAGATCCCAGAAGCGGAGAGATGACATTGCTAGTGCACGCGCCACGTGAGCGCGCTGCGCACTGATAACGTTGCAGTGTGAGAGGAGTCTGGAGACGGGACGAGAGAGGGTAGTATTAACCTCTGTGCGGGATGCTTGCGCACCTAGCATGGCGGCTGGTCCCAGGAGAAAGAAGAGAAGTGCCATGGCTGACGGAAGGAACAGGGGGCCCAATCACGGGTTGGAGTAAGTGATAAGTGCGCAGAGCGCAGAGCGCATCGTGGATAATGGATCCAAAGAATACCCCCCCTCAGGAACGACCTTCAGGCATCTCAGGAAGAGCTTTTGCAGATATTTTGCGTGGAAGAGCCAGAGAAGCCTGAAGGCATGAAGATGGTGGCAAGGAGCCCAGGACCGTTCCTCTGGTCCAAAGTCCCTCCAGTGTATGAGATACTGTATTGACCCCCTGCAAATCCTAGAGTCCAAGATGGACTGGACCTCATACACCTGTTGGCCCTGTACAAGGAGAGGAGCCGGAGACAAGGATGAATCGGGGAAGCGAGGATCCCGGATGGCCAGCTGCAGCAGGGAGACATGAAACATAGACAGAATCCTCATAGAGGGAGGGAGGCACAGACAGTATGCTACCGGGTTGATCTTCTCCACAACGTAATAGGGTCCGATTAAATTTGGTGCTAATTTTAGTGTGGGAACCTTGAAGCGGATATTCTTGAAGAAAACCACACCCTGTCTCCCAGGTTGAAGTCTTGAATACTCCTACGATGACGGTCCACCTGTGTCTTCTGTCTAGAAGTTGCCCTGGAAAAATTCTGCAGGATTCTTTTCCATGAATTCTGTAGCCAAAGAATTCTGTTATCTGCAGCCGGTACCCCAGAACTGGGAATGGCGATATGCAGGAGAGACGGGTGAAACCTATAATTAATGAAGAAGGGCGACTCTATGGTAGATTCATTGCGTAGATTGTTGTGTGCAAACTCGTCTCAAGGAAGGAGGTCAGTCTAGTCATCCTGGGTGTCTGAGACTAAACAATGAAAATATTGCTCCAGTGACTGGTTGGTTCGCTCTGTCTGATCGTTGGTTTGGGGATGATAACCCGAAGAAAACTGCATAGATATACCTAATTGCTGTGAGAAGGAACACCAGAACTTCGAAATAAACTGTGACCCACGATCGGAGACGATGACCTGCGGCAACTCATGGAGGCGGAACATGTCTTTGACAAAGATGTCTGCCAGTTTTGGAGAGTTGGGAAGACCTTTCAATGGGACAAAGTTGGACTGCTTAGAAAAGCAGTCTACAGTGGCGGCCGACCTGAGTCTAAGTCGGCTAGATCCGCGGCTCTCAGATTATCCAGGTTAGGTGCGGTTTTCTGTTTGTTTCGCCCGGAGTGAATTGCGTTTTTTTAGCGCTCGTGATTTTAGCATTTTATTCTCGCCGTCTGCAATACTGCAATGCCGTGTAAAAACTCAGTGGAGCGTTTGCGAGCTGTTGTCTTGGGAGTCTAATACCTTTGCAGTTCAACCTACATCAGTACACAGTCTGTGTGTGCGCACGCAGTAATTGTAAATTTGCATATTTAAAGTATACATGCATTTGCAGTGCTGTGCTGCTGTACAGAATGTCTCATTTGAAAATTGTTGAAAGCGCCTAGGCGTGTACAGTACTGTAACAGTATCACATTTCGGCATATACAGCGCTCTCCCCTCGCTCAGGATAATTAACTGCACTGCAGGGTATTTCAACTTCTTATCTTCTCTACAATGCAGTACATCTCTCCCACACCATTCCTTTGAACGTGTGTCTGGTTTCAATCACATTCCTGCTTGACAGCAGGTGATTACTACGCATGTGCCTGTTACTTCGCCCACCACTGCTTGCTTGTTCAGTGACCAAAAAAATAAAAAAAATAAAAATTATTGTAATTTTTTTATTTTTATTTTTTCTACAAGCCTGCAAAAACCATCTTACTGTATTACGATATTCAATCTGTGCTGTAGCTTTTGACTGCAACCCTGTGCGTTTGACTGCACATGGTTGATTTGTGTGCTTTTTACTGTACGTACTGTATTTGGGGGTGTATTATTATGATGAACTGTCTTTTGAAATGAAAGTATGTCTTTATCTTTGAACTTCATGGAGCTGTACCCTGTAGCCCCCTCCCCCACGAACACACACGGCTAGCTCAAGGATTGAAATTCCACGGAGTCGTTAATTTTCTGAATCTTGACATTGTGTTCTTAATCCGTCCATAGCCAACCTACAAAGCCTCACTGCGCCTGCGTGTAATCCTTTTTGAGATGGGAGCTAGCTGCTTACTGCGCATGACTCACCCAACCCCCCCCTCTCCACAGAGTCGTTCATTTTCTGAATCTTGCCATTGTTTTGTTAATCCGTCCATAGCCGACCTACAAAGCCTCACTGTGCCTGCGTGTAATCCTCTTTGAGATGGGAGCTTTGAGGCGTCGTTTACGGTAACGCTTTGGAAAATCCCTTCTCGAATTTGATTTGCACAGAGCATCACCTCTCTATGCGTCTGTGTAATCCTCTTTCGAATGGGAGCTAGTTGATTGCTGCTCATGCGCCTGTAACTTCACCCACCACTGCTTGCTTGAGTGCCCCCCCAAAAAATTTTTTAGCTATCATTTTTTAACTGTTATTTTATCCACAAGCCTGCAAAAACAATCTTGATATTACGATATTCAATCTGTGCGTTTGCCTGCACATGGTTGATTTGTGTGCTTTTTATGTACTGTATTTGGGGGTGTAGGGATCAAATTACAGTATTATGATGAACTGCCTTTTGAAATTCTGTACTCTACTCTATGTAATTGAACTGCTGCACAACTAATCCTTCATCCCTCCCCCACGCACACACAAACTCTTATCGACAGACACCTTCACAGAGTCATTAATTTTCTGAAGTTAGTCATTGTATTTTCAATCCGTCCCTAGCCGAGCGTCAATTGCCTCACTGCGCCTGCGTGTACTCTAATCCTCTTTGAGATGGGAGCTTGCTGCTTACTGCGCATGAGTCACCCAACCCCCCTCCACAGAGTCGTTAATTTTCTGAAGTTAGTCATTGTGTTCTTAATCCGTCCATAGCCGAGCTACAAAGCCTCACTGCGCCTGCATGTAATCCTCTTTGAGATGGGAGCTAGCTGATTACTGCACATGACTCACCCTGCCCCCGCCCCCCCCAACCCTTTGAGGCTTTGTTTACGGTAACGCTGTGGAAAATCCCTTCTCGATTTTGAAATGTATGTCTGACTTGCACAGCATTGTGAGAATTGAGAGTTAAAAAAAACATTAACTGATTCCTGTTGTTTTGTCATTCATTCTTATTCATTGGTGTACTGTGGGTGTGGGGGGGGGTGTTGTCAATGATTATGATTAGCAGGAATGTAAATAAATATTTATTTTATTTTATCAGGAACCAAAAAATACAAATATAAAAATAATCATGAGTAATACATAATGTAGTCTTTATTAAGTTCTTCTGGCAGATTGAAATTGGATAAACATTTAGAAAACATTTATAAAACATGGAGAAACATGAATAATGCACATTTATAAGAATGTTGTGTGTTTTAAATTATATTAATAAAAAAATGTTTGTAAGTTTTAACTTGCATATATACAGAAATGTTTTAACTTGCTGTACACACACACACACACAGGACCTGCACAATTTCAGTCCCTGAGGGCCGCAAACAGGCACGGTTTACAAAGTGTTAATTGTGATGTCAATTTAAATCAAAAAAACACACCCCACCATGTGGAAAAGGTAAATAAATATATACCAATGTAGATGAGCGTCTGCTGCTGTGTAAAGGGTAGCCCAAGACCCTAGAATCTAGTAACAAAAAAACAAACAAAGAGCACAACACTCATCGTGAAAAATGTAATAAACTATGTTTATATATAAGGTGTTTCAAGGTTATGCGTACATCAAGGTAGATTAATCAAGCATTGAGCCTGTTGAGCTACGAAACGCCACGTAGGAGAGATACCATTCAACCTATATACTTTTATTATTCATATTCCAAGGTGTATTTTATTGTTGTCAAACGGTTTGCTGAACACCGAGTTGATTTCCTCTTCTGCGCATGTGCCGCGCTGTTGTCTGCCTCTGTGTTTGCCAAGTGAGGTCTGAATAATTACTGGCAGACGCTGTTACTCAAAGCAGAGCGGGTGCTCTGATGTCACAGAAGGGCCCGTGGGACCACGATGTCACGCTGCCTGACTGATCGGGAAACACAGTGTGGTCTGCAGAGGAACCTGTGTACTACTTGCGAGCAAAGGACAACCACTCCCCAGGATCCACTAAGCGTATTGACGCTATTTACAGGACATTGAGACTGTGGCAGAGTCATCAATTATCTGGCATTTCACCTACCTGTAGGTGGAAAGGAGAGTGAAGCTCTGGTGGTTCCTGGTTGCAGATGCTGGTAACTGCCACTCTGTGGCTCTATGCTTGATTAATCTACCTTGATGTACGCATAACCTTGAAACACCTTATATATAAACATAGTTTATTACATTTTTCACGATGAGTGTTGTGCGCTTTGTTTGTTTTTTTGTTACGGTTTAAAAAGGTTACCCTGAAAACCGGGCCAGTTTGCTGCCCTCGAGGACTGTACTGGTGCAGACTGTTTTGCACACCATCCGACAGTATATGTTTTGACTTGCCGTTCTTTAATAAAGGAGATGTTGCATTTTGTATATTTTATGAATAAAGAATTTGTTTTTAAAACATGTGACTGTAAACCATACTGACTGACTGAAATGTTTTTTACTTTCTATATCTAAATGTTTTCACTACTGTAGCAGTAAACCATACACCTGTTGATGTTTTGAATTGCTGTGCACTTAAAATGTTTCTACATTGTACAGTATTTGTAAATAAATGTTTTTGTACTTTCTCCACCAATAAAAGAACATGTTGATTTGTTTTACATTGTTCCATTGGCTCCTTTGCTACTGTAACAAAATACAGTGTTTCTAGAATGTACACTACTGTCCAAGCATACTGTACTGTATACTGTAGGCATGCTTAGTACAAGAGTATTAAAAAAAAATAGAAGATACATACTGTATGTACAGTACTGTAATACATGTAGAATAAATGCATAGTTTTTATTTGTTCGGGTATATTTAAAAGTATTGTATACTGTACGGCCGGAAAATGAAACTAAACTGTAGACTCCGGTACGTGGGTTTTTAAATCCGATTCAGCAATGTGCAGGCATTGTTATACAAAGCGATATTATCCATCAAAATCCCTCCATTAGCCATTTTCTTTTCTGAGGAAAAACAAAAAGAAAAGTTTTACTGTAATGGTCAGTCCCCTAAAGACGTTCCCAGCCAGTCCCACCAACAATTTTCTCGGGGGGCGTCTCCTGTTCACATGCGCATGCGCCTACCATCGATGTAATGACACGCATATGCATTTCATGAAGGTTCCAATGCGCATGCGCCTTGCGTTCCACCAATTGTTCAGTATCTGCAGTACAGTACTGGAGAAGCCGCTCAGCCAATGATATTGCTTACAGGAGAATCGCTTGACTTTTGAATCGCACCGATATTGATACTGTATGGTCAAAATAAAAAAAACACAGAAAATAATACGGCAACAATACTCACCATAGAATTTCCCATTCAGCTGGCGCCGGGCCACTGCCAGTCCAGTGTTCTTGATCATCCACGTCGATAGTTGGCAGCGGGACTAATACACCTGTAGTCAGCTGATGAGGCTGGAAATTGCTTAGGTACATGCAAGCTTGATCGAAACTGTACGCAAAATCCGGCTCAGGCTCGCTGGACAGACAGCAAGGGTTGTCACTGACGGTGGGACCGTTATTGGAAGCCGGTGCTGGTGCTTGGCAGCGACTGTCATTTCTTAGTTGGTTTTAACACGACCTTTCGCCATTTGCTGTCTACATGATCATAGATACAGGAAAAAGCCGGTGATACACACCATTACCCTCCAATAAATTGTGGCTCAATACGATAAAAACAGGGATCGCAACATAACCTTTTCCTTATTGCACGCTTCCACGTATGAGGAGCTGGCGAAAATTTGTAAAAGTCATAGTTTTCGATAAAATACTGATAAATTTGAACAACTGTTGCCATCTTATCATCTGTTGCATTAATCGCAGCCCATATCAAATACGCGTAACTTCTGTCGGGTTTTTGGAAAACGGGCTGCACTTGAAAACTCATGGCGGGGGCTCTCTGGAGAATACTGTAACAGAAACTGGTCTTTGTCTTTCTTTAATATGAAAAGCCTAAATAGATACATTATTGCAACCTCTTCCTTCAGTCTCAAGGCCAATTTACAATAGCACACTGTGGTATCTTTTTTAAATGAAACACCTGCAAGTCGACACATTACTGAAGCGCATGCGCATTACAATTCATGAATATCTGCCATCTGGCGGGCAAGCGAAGAATTGCAACCTATTAAATCCAAACCATTCTCAATAAACGCATCAAGCGCACGTCAACCGCGCATGACTCGCGCATGACTCGTGGCTGAGAACGCAAAATGAATGCGGCATGCTCCCGGTGAAGTGCGTTGCATTCCAGGAAAAAGCCAGGGAAAAACCGGCGATTTGTTAGAATAAGATGCGCCGCAGCAGTACCACTACTAAGATGATGTTCATCCCTTTAGACAAGGGCAGTTCAACTATAAAGTCCATGGACAGATAAGTCCATGGACGGTCCGGGATTGGAAGAGGTTGAAGGAGTCCTGGTGGTTTGTTCCGAGGAGTCTTATTCCGAGCACTTCGAGCACGCAGAAACAAATTCCTCAATGTCCTTCTGCATATCAGGTCACCAAAATGTCAGCTCCGCAAGGTCGGTGGTTCTTCTAGTACCAGGATGTCTAGATGACTTTGAAGAATGACCCCATTCAAGAACCTTCCTCTGATGAGGTAGTGAGGTAAAGAAACGCCCATCAGGAACTTTGAGACATTCTGGGATTTGGGACTGATTTTGTACAATCTCTCTCAAGGCATCGAAGGTGTTTGTGGAAAGTATGTACTGTATGTAGAGGGAAGTATGGTTTCCTGACGATCCTTGTTTTTGTCGTCCACCAAAAACTGATGGGGAAGGGCATCGGCCTTGACATTTTTTGAACCCGGTAGAAAAGATTATTATTGAAACGGGAAAAGAAAAGTGACCACTGGGCTTGTCGAGCCCCTTGGCGACGAGCGCCTTCAATGTAGAGTATGATCTTATGGTCAGTCAAGATGGTGAAAGGATTCTCCGTGCCTTCTAAAAGATGTCTCCATTCTTCTAGAAATAACTTGATAGCTAGAAGTTCTCGGTTACATACTTCATAATTTTGTTCGGTTGGAGAAATAATTTTCGAGAAAAAGGAGCACGGATGAAGTCTGACTTGATGAGTCCATCTCTAAGACAGGATAGCTCCGGCCCCGATGTCTGATGCTATCATTTCTTAGGTGAACGGATGTTTAGAATCCGGATGTATGAGGATGTGTGCGGAAACGAAGGCGGTTTTCAGATGATTCAAAGCTTGACTAGCCGCCAGCGACCATGAAGTAGGATCCACACGTTTATTCATTAAGGCTGTAATGGGAGCTACCGCAGAAGAGAAATTTTGAATGAACCTGCGGTAGTATTTCGTGCAGCCCAGAAAGTGCTTTACAGCCTTGAGAGCAGTGGGATGAGGCCAATCCAGGACCGCCTTCACCTTAGCTGGATCCATGGTGAGACCAGTGTCAGAAACGATGTATCCGAGAATGCTGTGGAGGTTTGGTGGAACTGACACTTTTCCAGCTTGGCGAACAAATGGTTTTCATGTAGGCATAACTGTACATTTTTGACATGGCCAACATGTTCCTGTGAAGACTTAGAAACAAATTATGTCATCCAGATAGACAATAACAAACTGATTGAGCAGGTCCCTGAAGATTTCATTAACAAAGTCTTGGAAGACGGCAGGGGCATTACAGAAGCCGAAGGGCATGACGAGGTATTCATAATGGCCATCTCGAGTATTGAAAGCCGTTTTCCATTAGTCACCCTGGCTATTTCTTACCAAATAGTAGGCGCCACGCAGGTCCAGTTTGGTGAAGCTGGTGGCCCCTTAGACGCGATCGAAGAGTTCCGAAATCAATGGCAATGGGTACTGTTTTTTTATGGTGATCTTATTAAGAGCTCTATAATTGATATAGGGTCGTAGTGATCCATCCTTCTTCTTTACGAAGAAGAAACCTGCTCCTGCTGGAGAAGATAAATTCCGAATAAACCCCTTTAGTAAATTTTCTTGAATGTACTCCTTCATGGCTTTATTCTCATGAAGGGAAAGTGGATATGAGCTTCCCCTAGGAGGTACAGAACTGGGTAGCAGATCAATCAGACAATCGAAGGGATGATGAGGTGGCAGAAGCTCCAATATTGCTTTATCAAAAACATCACGAATATCATTGTAAACCTTGGGCAAAGTTACCTTCTCTTCTTTAGGAGCAGCAACCCGGCACATACTTTTGACAGGCACCGCGCAATTCTTAGAACAAGAAGCGTTCCACAGAACAGGCTCCTTGTCAGTCCAATAAATAGATGGGTTGTGAAGTTGGAGCCACGGGAGACCAAGAATCACGTTGACCGATGGAGTATAGATGCCTCCAGCTGGATCTCTTCCATATGGGCCTCTCCTCAACTTAAACGAAAAAGAGTTGGCTGTATAGAGATAAATGCTGGTTGCAGTGGTTGACCATCAATTGCTTCCAACCCTACAGGGCAATTCTTGCGGACGAGTCGGATTATTCCTCTCAGTGAAGCCCTAGTCAATGAAATTGCCTCCTGACTCGGAATCCACAAAGGCTAAAGTGGTGGTATGGAAGTCCTCGCTGGTCAGCGTAACAGGTACAAGGGTCCTAGTTGGCAATGGTTACTCTTTGATAAGAGAGGTAGAAAGTGTTCCCAATGTGATTCCCATGGACCTCATTGGGGGTTGGCGTTTCCAAACTTATGGGGGCAATAGAGTACCTGATGTCCGGGATTGCCAATGTAACGCTCGACCTGCCCACAAGCCAGACGAAACCCAGGGACTGAGGTGGAAAGGAGTAATACCACACACCTAGCAGTAAACGGGGGCACGGCCGGAGTGTGAAAGTAGCGTAGGTGGTCCTGGTAACAAAAATAGAATGGGTACCGTATTTGCCAACTCCAGCGTAGAAAGGTAAAGTCCGTAAGCCAATGGTCGTGGGATGGAGAGAGCAGCGTAGTAGAGTGTCCATAAGCCTGGGTCGTGGAGTGGAGAGAGCAGCGTAGTAGAGTGTCCGTAAGCCGTGTCCAAGGGATATAGAAGTCTGCAGGGTAGTAATGTCCAAAGCCAAATCCAAGGGTTCCAGAGAGCAGCGTAGTAGAAGTCCAAAGCCAAAGGT